>NW_022589720.1:2876559-2997452 GCF_004348235.1 Phoca vitulina
GTGTGTGTCCATGTGCATGTGTGTGTGCAGTGTGTGTCCATGTGCATGTGTGTGTGCACAGTGTATATGTGTGTGCAGTGTGTGTGCCTGTGTGTGTCCATGTGCATGTGTGTGTGCAGTGTGTGTCCATGTGTATGTGTGTGTGTACAGTGTGTATATGTGTGCAGTTTGTGTGCCTGTGTGTCCATGTACATGCGTGTGTGCAGTGTGTGTCCATGTGTGTGTGCATGTGTGTGTACAGTGTGTATGTGTGTGTGCAGTGTGTGCCTGTGTGTGTCCATGTGCATGTGCGTGTGTCGATGTGTGTGTGTACTGTGCATCACCATTATGTGATACCCTGCACCGATGTCAAGGACAGACACCTGCCATATCCTCTTTGGGAAGTACACAAAGAGACACCTACTCCAAATTTTCCTTCAAAAAAATCCCTGATGTGACGAAAACTGGTGTGGCTGGGAAGCTGGAGCAGCGGGTCCTCGTGTCAGAGCAGTGACTCATGAGCTACGGAAATCCTGCAGTGATGTTACCTCTCCTATGCCCACTGTCTTGACCTGCAAAATGGTGGAGCTGAACTAGATGGCCCTAGCAGAGGACGTGGAGAGGTCAGTGATTCCATGCCATGTGGAAAGATTGAGGAACGATCACAACAACCTGAGTCACAGTGGCCAGCTCATCTGCAGGGCTCTGGGGGAAGCCTCTCAGCTTCTGGCTAGATGTTTGCATCGACCAGCTCCAGCTGGGAGGAGAAGGAAGAGGAGAGCAGCCTGGAAGCCATGAGGGGAAGAAGCAGTAAAGACTCCCCCACGCTCTGTTGGCTAGCCTGCTTTGGAGGGAGGGGAGATAGATGCCACCTTCCAATAAGAGGCTGGCAACATCACGTGGCCAAAAGGATGGGCAGGGAGGGGTGGGCTGAGCCAGTTAGAGGTCAACACGCCCATCTGTGATCCCAACGTTCCACGTTGCTGGTCAGTCGTGATGGCAGGTGTGGGTGGTAAGTACATACCCCTGGGTGGTGCTTGTGGAGAGTGGTTCCCAAATTGTGGTTCTCTCTCTAGAAAACATGCCCTCTCCCACTTTTGGATAGTACACCGAGGTAGTGCGACAATCACAGCATTTGCAACCTTGGGACTGATGCTCTACTGGAGGACTTCAGTGCAAAGGTTCATGGTACTGAAAAACATGTCAGACGAAACACGGAGATCTTCCCATAAATGTCACTCTGCCACGGACCATACATACATACAAATCTGCTGATGAGTTTGTAAATACTGTATTACTACTTTTCTGCCATTTAATGTGGCTCTTTTGAAAGGAGGAGAAAAGTTGCAGTAGAGTATTTACCGTGACTTAGGTCTGAGTTGTAGCTTCTTCAAGATTGTTATGTAATACAGTGTTATTAAATTTTCTGCATTTTAGTTTAGTAAAAGGTCAAATAAGCCTTAGAAGCCATCCCACAATCCATGCTGATAGGAGGGGGGCAGAGGAATCCACGGGACAGGTGCTCCTGCCTCTGCAGGGGTGTGGACATCATGCAGTCTGCCCCCAACGCGGGGAGGAGAGTCGGATGCTGTGGATGCTGCGGGGCCACGGTGGGCGCCCCAGCCTGTGCTCCCTTCTGGGCCTCTGGTGCCCTCTCCCAGCTCACCCCCAGCTTCCAGCCTGGCCTGAACCACTTTCACATTTTAAAACTGGGGCTCTGCTTTGTTTTTAGGCCCTTAAAAATAGGGAGACAACATTTCGAAGAGGTGTTGGGAGACAGAATTCTAAATCTTCAGAGCCTGCAGACAATGGAGCAAACACAGGTGTCTCAAATATCTTCAGAAATAAGTTAACTCTCTTGTCAGTGCGGACTGACAGCTCTAATAAATTCCTACATTTTCAGCAAACTTACATTTCATATGCACTTGCTCTCCTCTTCTGAGCAGAGTGGGGCATCTATTGTCAAATGCATAAAATAACATTAGAAATGCAAACCTGATGTAGCCAATGGTAATGTGTTATTTAAAACTTATGAACCCAAATGAGGGCTTATTTTCTCCAAATTGAAATTTATAGTTTCATTTTAGAGTGCTAACCTGCATATTGATGGGGCCGAAGTGTGCGATTATATATAAAATGGGAAAGGAAAACAAAGCAGGTAAGCACCAGGCGCTGGGGGGCGATTATGGAAATGCATGGACTTTAGGTGAAAAATTGGATCCTGTTACTTGTACTGATGGCTACAAACTTAGAGCAGATTTTGTGTAGACCCGGGCTTGCTAGCATTTTATTTGCTTTTATGCCATGTGATTTAAATGAAAAACGACTTCAAGGAAATCGTCACCGTCCTTCACATCTTCCAGGTCATTAAACAGATCACAAGAACCGGGAGCGTAAGCTCTTCGATCTGATGGCCCCTCCATTAGATCCGTGTGTGACTGAGAGCACCGTCACCCTGGCAAAGTTATTACAATATTTTATTTCATTCCCACTGAAAGTCAAGTCAATTTGCCAATGAAACATTAAAGGTCAGAAATTCAAATCAAGCAGGATAACCTGTCTTCAGGACGCCTGTAATCCAAGCAAGGATTCAGCTTTCTGCATACTTTCAAGTGTCACAGTGAAGCCCACATGACATTTTAAAAATATATATAAAAAAATAAAATAATAAACACAGTAAACAACAAAAAGTAAAAATACATGATAAACAAATAAAATAAAAGAAATGAGAATGCAAGATAAATTCAATAAAATAAAACTATGTAGTAATGGCAATCTGAAAGACAGGGGGAATAGAAAGGATGATTACATTAAATTTGGCAAAATAATAATGTAAGAATTCCTGAGTATTTAAAATATCCTAACTCCTATTACCTAGAGAAGTCTCCCAGGCCTTGCCATGGACACAGAGAGCCACCCTCCCAGGTCCCTGTGTGAGCAAGACACCATTTGTGGTCTGCATTCTGCTTCTGAGACTGTTCTGGAGGCGCGGGGACCCCCGGGTCCATATTCCTCTGTCTAGTTCTGGGTGCTTCTCTGACTGACTGGGATCCCAGCCTGCTCATGGCCTTGGTAGAGGCAGCAGTCCTAGAGATGTGGGAATAAAGTGCTTCCCAGCTTTCTTTGGGATCAGTGGCCTCCCACGCCCCCTCGCCGTGGAAGGTGAGGCTACAAACGCAGAGCGTGGCTCAGAGCAATCCATTCCAGAAGGGGTGATGGCATGGGAACTGGGAAGAGGAGAGGAAGGAAACAGGAAGCTGCAGAGCTGGCGATGGGCTGCTCTCCCCATGCAACATGCACACACACACCCCAGCATGAAGAAGAACAGCCATATCAGAATCAGAAGGAAAAGAGCAAGCCCAGCCTCAGGATTGTCATCAGAACAGGACGGGGTGAGACACAGCCCGTCAGTGCCAGGGAGTGCCTGCACCGGCCACTGTGGGCTCTGACCCGCGGTGGCTCCTGAATCCCTCCTGAGCAAAGTGACTGTCTTCAGGAGTCAGGAAAACCATGCCAGTGTAGGCCGGTAGGGTGATTGTCACCCCTGGGACAGCTCTAATAAGCCTGATGCCAGGCTTATGATAACATGTAAACACAATAATTAATGGCCTTTGCTTAAGACTACGGCCAAATTGTCAAAAAGACAGAAGAGAGTTGACAGGAGCTTGTTGAAAAATCAAGACGCTTGTCCATCCTGGTGGGGAGACGCCACGGGGGCCCTGGTGATGTGTTGACCAGCTGGGATAGTTCTCCATTCACGCGCTCCTTCCTGGGGAGCCGGGTGGCCAGACCGGTCCTTCACCCCCCTGGATCCTTTCTTCTGCCATCAGTTCGTGTTCTTTGCTCTTCTCCGCTGAACCAAGAAGCACTGGGTAGCGCCTTAGAGTGTGACCATGTCAATTCATCATTCCCTTATGTGGGGGAGTCAGAGTAGCTCAGGGTGTGGCTGAGTTCCAGCCAGCAAATGTCAGCACTGGGACGTGCTCAATGACAGGTGGGGTCCAAAGGCCGGGAACATCCTGGACATAGTCACTCTGTCCATGGCCTGCCCCTCTGCCTTGGTGTGGGGAGCTCAGGGCAGAGGCACCGGATTTCTTCTTCCTCCTGTCTTTTCTTTATGCAGAAGGCCACAGGCAAGAATGTTTTCAACTGCTTCCTTCTTCTCTACCTTCTTACAGTATGTTTTTTCTTTAAGCTCTTTAATGCTTCTCTGTGTGTTAAGATAACCTTGGGAATCTACAAATGTGACACAAAGTAGGACCCTCTGCACACAGCATAGCAAAATAAACACTGTTTTGACGTGCCTACAGTTACACACGCATACCCACAAATACCCAAGTTTAATTCCGAAGTTTGCCATGATAGAGCACTAGACAGCCGTGTGGTTTTGGAAACTTCCTTACCTTCCATGTGCCATTTTTTTCCTGCTATCTGGTGATAATAATGGTATTTTTTGCATTGACTGTGCTGCTTGGTAAGTGCATACTCAGGACGTTGGCATATATCTTGTTTTGTACTTAAAGACTATTGGCCATAATTACTAGTATAAATATTTGTATTACTGGCTTTGTGAACTTTCCAAAACAAGTCACTAAACAACCATAAAATTCATACACATCTTTAGTGCAATAAACTTACTTCAGTCAGCATTTCAGCGTATTTTGAAAGTGGGAATCATATAATTCCTTGCTCTTATAGTCCTTACAGGTGGAAATATAATGCTTTCCTGGGGTCACTATGCTCTTGTAGTCTCTGTCTGTTAAAAAGTATAATATCAACATCAAATGCATAAAATTTCATTAAGACAGAAGATCTCAGGTGGATTCCAATAAATTATGTGTTCTTATTTGTTCCATTAAAACTCTAAGCTCTGTTACAAATTCCTTTTGATCACTTTTATACATGTGTCCCAAGAATAGCATGTAGGTTGAACGATAAGAAACTGCCTTCTTATATGTCAAAAATGGTCAAATATTGGCAAATTCATATGGCTTAACCTGATATCTAATTTGTGAAATAAACACAGGTAGATCTGTTTGTTAATTTTATCATCTAAATATCCAAATTCATATTTTGCAGACAGTTTAAATGTTTGTATGTTCTAAATGAAGTACAAACAATCCCACCATATATACATCATCATTGTGAATTGAGTAGCTGCCTCGTTTAGGGCTGAATAAAATATTTATGGTAGACCAAATAAAGAAGCCATGTAATGGCAAATTCCTATATCTGGGGACATCGCTGTCACTGTGGGCACCAGTGAAATCGCTGTGGCCTAATTTCATCTGACTTTGGATGTGTGCAAATCACAGGGAAATGTGAATTGACTACAGACTGAGAAAATCAGCAAAGACAGAAAATCATTGCAAATCAGAACCTTATCAATATTTCACTAAGCTAAGACTAAACTTCTTACTCCTCCAGAAACGGAAAGCTATTTTCTTAAAACCTTAACACTAGGACATAAAAGTTCATCACAATACTGTTAAATGCCAAGAATTTAGGTTAGACCTCAGAATCCGTTGTTTGTCTCTATCTACATTGCATGAAAGGGAAATTTACAAGTCTGAGGTCAGAATCCATGGATAATTGGGATTCTTATAGTTTATTATAATTGGTAAACCATTAATTAGTCTGTGCTCTAATAATAATAATAATAATATATTATTAGAGAGTTGCCTCAGAGTCTGTTGGAATCCATTTGCATCCATTTCAACCATGGTGACCTGACCTAGAGCCCACCCAACAATGCCATGATACCTTCTCCATCCTTCCTGAGACCAGAAGGAAAAGTGTGTTTCTTCATGGCCTTCTTCAATGTTCTTCCTAGCATCCCCACTGTGACAGCTTAAAAGTATAAAAACACATAGGGACCTCCAAACTAGACCCTAATCAGACTGGATTCTCAATTTGATCAGCCTGGGGCTTTTACCAAGGAATATCCTCAACTGCGTAAAGCTTTTGAGATATAAGTCTTTGCTCTGTGATAAATTCCCCTTGGATGGAGGCAAATAAACTAAGAAAAATAAACAAAACATACCAATTAAGGTTCAAGTTAATACTTCACTAAACTGAGAGAACATTGATAAATTTAGCCACTCACTGCATTTGGAAGGCTTATATTTTGCCTTGTCATTTGAGTTTTTGCCTTGAGGAAGAACAACAACAACAAAATACTGCCAGTGTTTATAAAAGGAGGAGCTCTGCAGAGGGAAATGTCTTAGAAACATCAGAAGTTTTGCTAAAATTAAAATGTTCTAGGCAGAAAAGAATGGTCAATTGAGGGAACTTAAAAATGCAAAAAAATAAATAAAATTACCCATGACACTGGATCTTCTCTCTCTCTCTCTCTCTCTCTCTCACACACACACACACACACACACACACAGTTGGCTTCCTTCCCTCCAGCCTCAGAGCACACCAATATGACTCAGATTCTACTCGTTCCCTCCTCATCCTTTCTTATTCAAGCCTCCCCAGATGCATCCAGATTTCCCACCCCGCCCCCAGCTCCCATGCATCCCTGAACTCCACCGAGCCCACCAGGCAACGAGAATGGATCCAGTGAAGGATACCACCTCTTCTTCCTTAGATTGAAAGGTCACATTTTACCCCTTATCTCACCAAACACCTTCTTCCGAATTCCATGCCCTTTTGCATCCTCTCTTTTGTGACATGCTCTGACATGCTCAACCCCCATGGCGTCCTGGCACCCACCTCCAGGCACACCGAGTCTCTGGTCCCCTTTCCTGTCTCCACCTGCCGTGAGTGTCTTCACTCCCCCAGTGTTGGTCTTCTGTTTTCCCCACTGCACACTGGCCATGGGAGCAGAACCCACACCCACGGTGTTTCCCATCATCGACAAGCTCATGATTCACCAATAGCTACTTTTAACCCCATCTTTTCTCTGTGATTTTTGAGTTGTATACTTAGATACCTGATAATATGGTAGACATTAATTCTGCAAGCTAAGCGATTCCAAGAAGTTGCAGTCATCTATATTCCCAGGACCTCTTTTAACTTGCAGACCCCAAAATGAAAATGCATGATTCCTTGTTAAAAATATTAAGAATTTCAAGGTGACAATGGTAGAGCAAACTCAACCACTGGGTCCCGAGCCCAAGATCCTTTACAGAGCCAAAGCCTCTGTTCTTTAGTTGTGGTCAGTGTTGTTGCTTGCTGGTGACTCAGCGGATTCCCTCTCCAGGAACTGCACTCTGTCAAGGGACACTGCCTAGCAACAAGTTCTGAGCCTTCCCCTGAACAGCATAAGATGGCAAGTCCATGAGGAAGTACAAAAGCTTGGTGCTCTGCCCCAACTGGGACAACTTTGAAGAACCATACAAGCATAAGGAACCCCCTAGAATGAATAGAGACCTCTTCGGGGTTTATTTTGTGTTTGCCTTCCATCGTTACTCAGTCCTGCTCCCCTCACCCCCACACCTGTTGTTCCTAACAGTGCTTCCCAATTCACTGCCTGAATCCACAGCTCAGCCTCAGAAACTCTCCCTAGGAGCCTGACCTTTGACACCTCCCGTCATTTCTTCCAGACCAAGAACTATATTTGTGTCAGCACAGGTGATCAGAGAATTATGTTTCCTGCTCTGGAAGAAGATAAGCTACTAACCAGAAGAATTGTAGGTTTCTTCTAGAATGTTTGAGGCAGACCTGAGAGAACACGCAGGAATGGACCTCAAAGGTTTTGGATGAGGGAGGTCAGAATGTCAGTCTGGATGTGGAGTTCACTGGCACAGGAAATGTTCTTGTTACTTGGGCTTTACAACTGTGATAAGGCCAGAATGAAGAATCTTAGTACGCTCCCACCTGGCTTCTTTAGTCTCGGGCCTGTCGGTGGGTTGGAATAAATAGCGTAGAGAAGCTGCATCTGTCCTACCAGGCAAGGGGCAGGAGGCTCAGATACATGGGGCTGGCAGGTAGGGTTACTACATGAGACCAAACACAGGCCATCTGATGGGGGGGCTCTCCTTACCTATACGATGAGGATCTTTGGGAAGCTCGATGGTGGCTCTTGTCCACGGGACCGGCTTGCCCATAGGAGATGCTGACATGGAATGGGAATCTCAAGCACCTATGGGAATGATGGAATTTTCCAAAACAGAGCTTAACCATCAGTGGTATTCTGCAGTAGACAACAAGGCACAGTGGCAAGCAGAGTGCCTTGATCTGGAAGGGTCAGGAAAGATGCTAATAGACCATGGCACTCCTAGGGCTGAGACATATGGGCAGTCAACCAGAGTATTATCTGATTTGTAGAATCAAAAATGAAAAAAAGTAACAGAGAGAGAGACAGACAGGCAGATAGAGGGAGGGAACTGTGAGCAGAAGGCCAGGGTCAGCTCTGCATCGTGCCCATTTTAGAGTCGGTCAATAGGTCCAGGTGCCCACCTTGCTTTCTTTATCTGGTCCCAATGGACTTGTCCAGAGCTCCATTATTTTCCTGGATCCTGTTCTCCTCACCCTAACTGGACAGCCATGATGGCATATGGTTACCCTGCAAGTAGTGAGAACCTACTCTGTCATGAGTTCTTGGCCTGTGTTATGTCACATAATAAAATCCTCACCACAACCTTCTGCAGAGGACATCATTATAACTGTTCACCAGTGAGAGGTGCCCACGGTCAGGCATCCTCCAATGGCCGACATGACATCTACGCTCTTCTTGTATATGACTCTGAATGATCCTCAGTCAATGCTGCTTATATTGAACTTAAATTCATTTTTTTCAGACTAGGATTTGCCTATTTGTTTTAGATTTGTGGTTTTATTTGCAATGACTTAAACACTGCAGCATCTCTCTGATCCTTTGGCAACTGTAATGGTCGGTATGTCTCATCCTCTGCCCTGCCGTACGTGCGTTGTTACATCACATTTCCTCCTTGTAGAGGTGAACCGTAGTGTTTTCCACCTATATTTAAATTGTGCCAAAAACATGCGGTTACATATATTTGCTTCAAAGCTATAGTTAATATTTCTTTTGTGTTGTTTTATTTGCTGTTCACTGCTGGGATTATTAACGGCAGCTCTGTGAGTGAAACATTGCAGCTGAAACCCTGGCGGAGTGACGACTTCCAAAAGAGAACCCTCATGCAAGGCCTTCCCACAATTTGTCTGCCTTACTCTTCTCAATTGCCCCACACCAGAGTGCAGCACCCACTGCTAGAAATGGCCTCTTTGGAAAAAAAAAAAAAAAAAAAAAAAAGCGCACGTCCACAAGTGATAGGAAGCAACTACGTCCACTTTGCCTCAGCAACTCATTCTCTTTATTTCCTAAATCGCTACTCCCCTTGGCAGCCTGCCCATGTTCCATGTTGATGTGTTCAGCTTATTCTGTCTGCACTGCCTAATAAAGACAGCACACAGATGAGCGCCCCCAGTAACACCCTTTACAGCTACCTGGCCCATCCTGGTGAGAAGTGGACCTACCTCTGGGTCACAACTTTGGGGCGTCACATACTGAGCTTTAGGGAGCTGAATGCGATGATTCTTTCTGGGTTAACCTTTCAAAGCTTTCTTTTTATGAAGTGAATATATAAATACAAAGGGCAAAAAATACACCAGCAAACAGGAAAGGGGGAGAGGGTTCTGTGACCGCAATGGAGCTGCCCCGTCCGTGGCTAATGGAAAGGTTATGGGATACTGTAATCCCTTCACTGAGCTCCTTTACTGCTGTCATGATGACTAAATTTCTTGTGTCTTATCACACTGTCACAGGCTGGAAGCAGGAGAAGGGGCTCTGAAGAAAACACAGCATGAAAACGAGAGAGACGGTGATCAGATTACCAGCCCCGGATCTGTGAGCTCGTCCCAATCTGACCAGAGCAGGCTCCATTCCAGACCCACGGGGGACTGAAGCCCCCAACCTCGCCTCCATCGGCCCATGCTCATCCCTCTTTTTCCAATCATCATGGTGTTGTTTTCCTTTCCCCCTTGTCTCTCCATTATAAATCTTCTAGTGAGAGAGAGCAACACTTCTGGAACATTAGGGGTGGAAAATCAGATGCACTGATGGATTTCAGGTTAGAAATCCTCCCCAGAAGACTGAATATCCAAAGAGCTGGAGAGGTGGAAATGAAAGCACTTTGCCCCTTCAAGAAGTATGTGTGTCTCACGCAGGCTTTTCCACAGCAGACACAGGTGGGTTCTTCAAGACACACAACATGCCCTCACGGCTTCCAAGAGCCTGAACCATCACCGTGGCTCTGGAGGGAGACACCAGACTCAGCTATATGCTCAGTATCTCTGTTTCGTAGAGGGTTTGCCTGTATTGCATTTGAAAGGAAAAAGACTTATTTTGCTGATCGAGGTAGTAAAAAAATTGCCTGATGCCTGATTCTCGTTGTGCTTATACCAACCATGGTAGCATTTGTTTTCAATAATATAAATATATCTGCATTACTTTTATGATCTAGGGCTGTGTCAGGAATGGGGTGGAGGTAGCCCATTGGGTGTAATCTCTACCTCAAGTGTCACAAGGAGCCATTTTCAGCATCATGAAGAACCAAGATAACACACCTCCTACCTGCCATGTTCCTCACCCAGGTACTATCAATCACTGTGAGGCAATCTTTCATAAGCTTGGGGAAGATGCTAGATGCATCCAGGTGAGGAACCCCTGTTCCTTGGTCATCAGGCTTTTATAATGGACCACAAGATCAATGCACCTAAAACAGGTTACTTAAAAAAAAAAAAAAAAGTTGGAAAGATAACCATGTACAAGGGCTAGAAAAAGAAGATGCTGAGGAAGAAATCATGCACTGGGCAAGCAAGCCAGCTGAGCTGTAGAAAGAGAAATAGATTGAGATGTGGCAGAGAACCTTGAAGAAGCAGCAAGGATGCTGAGAAGTCCTTTTAAAAATGGCTACCCAGGAGCCTGTTCAAGAAAAAGATGAATGATGCCAGTGGCACACACCCTGGAGGCAGTGTTGGGAGGACAGGGGCTCGCACAGGAAGCCAGGAGAAGTCTCAGCTTTCTGGAAAACAAGATGAAGGGCATCACTGAGAAGAACAAGAGGGCTTTCATTCTGTGAGGCATGTGGCAGGGAAAAAGACCTGCAAGGGCAAGAGCACAAACATGAACTGGGACCACTGTTTGCTTCTCAAGCATCACTTTTACCCTGTTGTGTTTTCAAGGTGAGAGGAGAAAACCATCGAGGACGGAACAACTTACTGAAATCCACAGGAAAAGCTGCAAGAGCGAAATAATGGGATGGGTGTTTCACAAGTGGGAATGAGGGATGGGAAAATGTAACAAAATACTTATTTTAGCATTTTAGGGCCCAGATCTTACAGATTCTGATGAATTATGTACATTCTAGTTGTCATAAAAGAACTAGAACTTACTGTATACCTAGGAAAGCTATTGTCCTTCAAGGGAAATTTTACTCATTGGTGAAATGATAATGAATTTAATTAATATGATACAACATAATATATATTAAACATTACATTCAGTTTTGGGGGACTGATATTGTTTACCCTATTAACAAACATTGTCCTTGAAATAATACATAGATCAGCCCTGTGTAAAGAATAGTTTACATGTTCCAGTATACAGCATTAGTACTTGGGAAAATACCAAACATAGTTTACTTGGTGGTTGCCAAACAGACCTAGAGAGACTTTGGAACTTGCCATGTTTTGTAACACTTTTTAAAAATATTATCTTGACATAGAACTAAAAAAAAAAATTGTCAGATTTGCAAACCTAGGGAAAAGTCATTAGAGTTAGGGGAAGGAAAAGAAAAGAACATTTATGCATATAGACAATGTTGGTAAATGAATGCCAAATTCTTTCACAAAATATAAAGTTAAATAAGGTAAATATATTTTAGATTAATAATACAATACAAAATGTTGAGCTTTTAAAGCTTTCCTTATGAAATTAAATAATATCTATTGCAGGTAATACATTTTATATATGCTGAGGGCAGGCAGGCAGATTGGAAAGGCACTAATTCTGTCATCAATGCCCCAGCTTAAAGCTCAGCTCGGGTGCTCCCAGCTGAGGTATTGGCATGAGTGGTTTGCTGAATGTCTCCATTGCTGCATTTCATCATCTGTAGAAGGGGAGTTATATTGCTTTTCAAAGGATTGGTTGAAAAACAAACAAACAAACAACAACAATGAAAAACATGGAAAAGAGTAAAATATCCATGAATATTGGCTACCATTACTAATGATGGATTGTGTGTGTGTGTGTGGGGGGATATTAAAGAAAACCTTATTGTAGACACATAGATAATTGAATAATTGCTCTTTCTCTATAGATGTGTTTCCTTGGAGGCACAGATTCCAAGTATTGTGTGAGAGAATGTGCATGCTATTGGTTTGTCAAGACAAAAACGGTTCTTCCAGCAGGTTTGCATTTATATAGACCTCGGTTTCTCAGTCTCAGTGCTATTGATGTTTTGGACCAGATACTTCTTTGTTGTGGGGCATGTTCTGTGCATTGTGAGGTGTTTAGCAGCATCTCTGGCCTCTATCTTTAGGTGTCAGTAGCAGACTGCACCCCAGTTGTGACTATCAAAACTGCCTCCAGACATTGCCAAGTATCCCCAGCAAGGCAAGATGGCTCACAGTTGAGAACCGCTGATACAGATCCTCAGACAAGCTGCAAGAGGTTGAGAGCAAGGCGTTTCCAGGCTTCAGTGTCCAGTCCTTAGCCATTAAGCATGCAAGCAGATTGGCTCAGAGAACAGCTCTGGCTAGCAATGTGTCCTGAATAGAAAGGGTCCTCTGGTGCAGTTGCAGCATGCTACACAGTTTAGACCTTACCTGTCTTCACATGCCACAGGTAGATGGGGACTACACAGTGGCATCCAGTAGGCTGGCTTCAGGGGCCAGCCTTCTGTTTTAAGGTAGAACAAAAACATAACTGGTCTATTTTCATGGCTTCAAAAACATTGCTTCCACCTTTTTTTTTTCTTTTAGACAACTCTGAGTCTGTGAAATAGTGTTTCTAAAAGGAGAATATGGTGTGCTCTCGTAACAAAGGGTAGGGCAATATGGATGTGAAGCCTCTAAATCTCCAGGAGAAAGCAGAAGAGGAGGGACATCCTGGTGGAGGTGCAGTGACATCGGTCTGCATGTGAGTCCCTTTGCTCGTCTCTGGAGGTTCTGGGCTGCAAGAGGCACAGCTCCAGTCTTCAAGAAAATCAAGTGGGATCATTTAGTTGTCCAGATACTTAAGAACCAAACACATGCTTTGAAAGAGTGAATAAAACTTAGATCGATTTGGTACCTGCCTTCTATAAGCAAACTTTCTTTAAATTCTTTCATTCCCATTGACAAACCCAGCTTCACTGCACAGACTGCTAGAACATGACCCAACCAACCTGTAAGATGGTTGGAATCTTGGAGTTGAACTGGCCCAGAAATTTTAAAAATATTTTTAAAGGTTAGATTTTATGCATAATGCAATTTATTCTATAAATTGATTTAAGATCAAAATATTCTTTAAAAATGAAAGACGATAGTAGCTAAATTGCAAAGAAAAAGATTATCGAACTTGATTTGTGACCATTTTCTAATGAGCTAGTCTTGTGTGTATGCTAATATTTTAAATCTGGTCATAGCAAAGATGAAAATGTAAACCTATCAGGGCACCTGGGTGGCTCAGTCGTTAAGCGTCTGCCTTCGGCTCAGGTCATGATCCCAGGGTCCTGGGATGGAGCCCCACATTGGGCTCCCTGCTCCCTGCTTCTCCCTCTCCCGCTCCCCCTGCTTGTGTTCCCTCTCTCGCTGTGTGTCTCTCTCTCTGTCAAATAAATAAATAAAATCTTAAAAAAAGAAAAGAAAAGAAAATGTAAACCTGTTACATATTATTTGTTTGACAAGAGAAATAAATGGGGAAACTGCAATTTAGAAGATTTAAAGTATTGGTGGATTTAGTTTGTAATGAAGCCTCCAAGAAAGTCAAGGAAACAATTCAGGGGGAAAAGTTTATTCTTCTCAATTATCTCAGAATATGGAAAAACAGAAGCAAATGTTTTGGATAAAAATATAATCTTTCACACAATGTTGTACATTCAGAGAAATATGTTTTTCATTTAAACAATTTGATACCCTTATTTCTAAGTAATATCTGTGAAAAAACAATTTTTTAAAGGATGAAACTTGCTGGAAGCTCTATGCTTTTGCTAATGAATACAGTGAAAATATTTTATGTTGCTTTTATGTTAATAGGATTCCACTGTAATGCATAATCTTGTTTATAGTTTTACCTTAAAACTAATTTTTTAATTGATTTAAAAATGACTTATTTTGTAAAAAAATCTTGAAAGAAGACTTTAGTTGTATGGTTCTGTTTATGATAGTTAATGCATTTTTATTATTTGTTTTCTTTAATAATGAAAAGAGGTAACATTTATTTTTTTTTTTATTTTATTTTATTTTTTTTTAAGAGGTAACATTTAAAGAGTGCTTGGAGTATCTTGTGGATTAAATTCTTTGCACATATCATCTCATTTAACATATACAATGATTCTCTGAGGTAGGAAATATCAGTAAAATATCATATGAATGTATGTTTCTACATATTTACTGAAATTCTCATCAAAATGTATAAATGAATTCATACCTTGTATTTTAAACTTAGTGTGTGATGTTGACTCTTAAATATATTTTATTTATTTTATATTATTTGACTTATAAATTTATCTATTTTATATTACTCTACTATTTGAATGGACTTTCTTTAGCTAATCTCTACTACTGGACATTATTAACAGTTTTCCTCAATATGTAATTCTATAAGAGTTTCCAGCATAAATCTCCTTTGGTTATTTCAACCTAGAATTCTATCTCATACAAAAAATAGCCTATTGGGGCATCTGGGTGGCTCAGTCGTTGGGCGTCTGCTTTCGGCTCGGGTCATGATCCCGGGGTCCCGGGATCGAGCCCTGCATCGGGCTCCCTGCTCCGTGGGAGGCCTGCTTCTCCCTCTCCCACTCCCCCTGCTTGTGTTCCCTCTCTAGCTGTGTCTCTCTCTGTCAAATAAATAAATAAAATCTTTAAAAAAATAGCCTATTAATGTTTGTATCAGCCGTATTCATAATTACCAAAAACTGATAGCAATTAAGATGTCTTTCAATAAAATGGATCAACAAATTTGTGGTATTTCCATTTAGTAAAATACTCAGTTATAAAAAGAAATGAGCTAACAATCCTCACAAAGAATGGATAAGTCTTAAATGTGTATTGCTAGGTGAAAGATACCAATCAGAAAAGCCTAAAAACTGTATGATTATATTTGTAGAACATTCTAGAAGAGGCATAGCTATAGAGATGGTATAGAGATTAAGAGGGTTTAGAAGTTCCAGGGGTTGAATAAGTAAAGCGAAGGGGATATTTTAGGGATGTGAAATCATCCTGTATGAAATTGTAAGGGTGGATACATTACACTATTCGTTTGTCAAAATCCATAGAACTCTACATCACAGCAAGTAAACATTAATGTATGCAAAATTTAAAAGTTCACTTAGGAGGTTGAGAAATCTTTTGTTTGAATGCACAATGTTACCAGAATCTGACTGTATTATCAATGTACGAACCTCACTGGGGAGGGATAGTGGAAAGATGCTGACCTGTGTCTCTCTGGAAATGAGTGGGGTTTGTAAAGCAAAACACAAAAAGGAACGTTGTGTCAGCACTATACTGTGGTCGATAAAGTTCTTTTCCACAGTGATGTATGTTAACAATTCTGAAAAAATATACATGTACACTGGTATGGAACAGTTACCTAAATGGGTGGTAGACGGTGGGGACCAGGTTTCTCAGTGTTGGGGTGGGAAACAAGCAAGGGGAGGAGGCTAAAATTATCTATATGGTAATGGATGAGGATTGAAGATGTCAGTAGAAACCCACAAATAACAGTATGTAGATAGGGTCACATACAGAAATACATATAAATAAGTCTACATACATGGGTTGGTATATGTTCATACATTTCTTAGCTGAGAGGGACTAGAAGCAATGACACTGAAGTAGCCACAAGAACGACTGACACCTGAAATTTTTTTTCTAAGACCATTCTCCAGTACAAAGAATCAGACACATTTGTTAAATAGTTGGTTCTGGGACTAGGGCAGGAATAGACAAGATGAGCCTAGATTATCTTACATCTTGTTGTGCCAGAAAAATTAGGAAGTGCTCAAAGGAAAAAAAAATAGGAATCTACACTGATAGACGTTTGTCAAAGGGACCCAGAACCCACTGCTAACACCAATAATTAAAGCTGGAGCAGCTTGAGTAATCAAATAAATAAAGTGGTAGTGGATCGTAATCCAAAGTATAAAATAAATAGCCATGTGTTCAAACTGATATAAATGAATAAATACATAAATAAATGAATAACCAAATTAATAAATAAATGAGAAATAATAGAAAAATCTTCTGTGCAGAAAAATTCCAAATAATGTATGTAAATATTTTATCTTAAAGAAGGTGGAGCATAACTTTTCACATGTTAAGTAGGAGATGCACATGATGATATTCCAAAGAGTATGATTAAAAAATGGAGAGGGAAAAAAGTCACTTTACAATGGAGAAATCTGAGAAATACTAGTTCATCAAGATGAGCAAGGTTAACAATAACAATTTTAAGTCATGTTGATACTATTCACCCTTGATATGATGCCAATTCACCTCTATTGTATTCCTCCCTAGAACCTATAGCCCGTCTAACCCTGAGAAAAGTCAGACAAATACCAGTTGAATATTATTCCACAATATACCTGACCAGTGTTTTTCAAAACTCTCAAGGTCATCAAAAACAAGGGAAGTCTGGGAAATCATCACTACTGTAGGAGACGCAGCAACTAAATGTAAAGTGACATCTTGAATGGGATGCTGGAGCAGGACAAACAAAGCCATCTGATAAAAACTGAGGAAATTTGAATAAAATATGGTCTTTAATTAATAATAACACATTAATATTGATTTGTTAATTGTAGTAAATTAATGTAAGAGGTTACTAATAGGGGGTCTGGGTGTGAGGTATAAGGGGATTCTCTGTTATTTTTCAGTAAAAGTAAAGCTGTTATAAAACTTAACATTTGTTTAAATAACTCACTGGATGGACTTAACCGAATATTGGAGTCTACATTTGAAAGTGTCATAAATTTAAATATAGACCAATAGAAATTTTCTCACATGAAGAGCAGAAGGAAGAAATACTGAAAAGAAATAAACAGATCCTCAGTGACTTGTGGAGAAAATATTTTTCTAAAATATGTGTAATTTTAGACCCAGAGAGAGAAGAAAGAAATTGGAACAAAAACAAATAAAAACATAATGATTAAATATTCCCCAAATTTGGTGGAAAATATCAAACCAGGCAACCAAGAAATATATGAACCCCAAGAAGAAGGATAAATACAAATAAAACTAAACTGAGGTATAAAATACTCAAACTACTCCGTACCAAAGATAAAGTGACCAGCTGAAACACAGCCAGAGAAAAGAAAAGACACATTATCTTCAGGGGCATAATAAAACAAGTGATGGCTGACTTGTCACCAAAAACAACAGACATCAGATTTATACAATAAATTTTAAAAGTGATGAAAAAAATTTCATCAAAACCTCATCATAAATAGAGGTAAAAGTTTTTCACGCAAGCAATAGCTGAGCGATTATGTCGACAGCAGATCTGCTTTGTTTTAAAGGAAATTCTTCATGCTAAAGGATAATGAAAACAGAATAGAGCACAATAAATGATCATTTTGTGGACAAACATAAAAAAACTATCTTTTTAAAAATATTTAAAGAAAAAATTTAATACAAAAATAACATTTTTAGTGGATACATATAAAACAGCATGAGCACAAAGGACAAGAATAAAATTTATATTACACTTGCAAATTTTTTATATTGTACTTGAATTGGTACATATCATCTTTATGTAGAATGTGGTTAATTCAGAACATATACGGTAATTTTAAAAGTAATCAGACAATGTGGGGTTCTATAGCGGCGTATCCAATAGAGAAATTAAAATAGAATACTTATAAATATTACAATAATCCAAGAGAATCCTGAAATGAGGGGAAAAAAGAAAACATATGAGACAACTAGAAAGTCAATAGCAAGATAATCAACATAAAATGAATCATATTGATAATTACATTAATTATAAAAAGAATACATATTGCTATTAATGACAGAGATTATCAAATATGGCTAAAAAATAGCAGAATCCAATAGTTTGGTGCCTAAAAGAGATGTACTTTAAATGCAATGGCTGAAATGCCTTTAAAATATTAGGATTAAATATTTTAAAAAACATACCTTGCAAGTTGTGAGCATAAGGATGCCATGGTAGATATATTTAATACCAGGAAAATTGGACTTGAGGACAAGATGTATTACCAGAAGTAAAGAGGGGAATTCTACAATAAATGCATGGATTTATTATACTGTCATAACAATTGTAAATATGGTGTGTACCCAATAGCAACATGTCCGTGTACATGAAGCAAACAGTAACAGAACTAAAAGGGACTATAGTTAATTCACAATCATAGTTGGATATTAATTCAGCATTTCATAGAACCACTAGACAAACTCTCTGTAAGCATATAGATACTGAACAACACTGTCAGCTACCTATCCTTCAGTGACAGACTTAAGACATTATACCCAACAATGGCAGAATGCACATTCTTCTCAAATATACATGAAATGTCATTAAGACAAACCATATATTGGGCCATAACAATTCATTTTCAAGTAACTTTAATGTCCATTCCTTAAGATTTTTTATAATTTCCACAATCATATTTTCTACTTATAGAGTCTTATTTTTTTCTATTTAATCTGCATTGGTAACAACCCTTTTAGTTCCATGCCAAAAAAAGAAAAAAAAGAAAAAGTAATATTTGTGTTATATCTAGATATTAATAAAATATCTAAAATATTCTCCATAACCCATTAGACAAAGAAGAAATCACAGAAGAAATCAAGAAATATTTCAATCTAAATCATAATGAAAATACAACTTATCAAAATTTGTGGGGTTTAGCTAGAGTAGTGCTTAGAGAAGAATCCATATATTAAAATGCCTGTGTTAGAGAAGAAGAAATGTTTGTTATGCTTATTTTTGAAAAGATGAAAAAGTAAATCAAAAAGTGAATTAAAAAGAGCAAAAATTCATTAAAATAAACAGTTAAAAAAGGAAAACAATTTCAAAGGCAAAAATTGTTTTTTTTTCAATCATCCCTAAAATAATACACATTTAGCAAAACATATATATGGAGAGAGAACATGAATTAAAGCACTATAAATGAAAAGAGAGATACATTGCAGGCCCTATTATTGTTCAAAAAGTAGTATAATAAATAATTGTAAGCCAATGAATTTTACAACTTAGAAAATATGGACACATTTCTTTTACAACAAAATTTACCTAAGCAGATTCAAGAAGAAATGGATAATCTAAATAGCTATATATATATGTATATATATATGTATATATATATATATATGAAATTTACCTACATAAGCAAAAAATCCCATTATATATATGAGGTATACATATAATATCTAGAATAGTCTCAACAACACAGTAGACGAAGAAACCACAGAAGAAATAAAGAAATATTTCAAACTAAATCATAATGAAAATACAACATATCAAAATTTCTTATATTTATGAATACAAAAACAAGCAAAAAATCCCACAAATAAAATCTAAAATTTCAGATCCAAATGGCTTTCCCAGTGAATTCTTTCAATTGGCTTAAGAAAGATATAACACAAATATTACTTTTTTCTTTTTTTTCTTTTTTTGGCATGGAACTAAAAGGGTTGTTACCAATACAGATTAAATAGTAAAAAAATAAGACTCTATAAGTAGAAAATATGATTATGAAAATTATAAAAAAATCTTAAGGAATGGACATTAAAGTTACTTGAAAATGAATAAAATTAAGTAATACACTAGAATACAAGGTCACCACACAAAATCACTTGTTTGTCTATGTACCAGCAGTGAGCATTTAGAAATAAAATTAACAAAGCAATATCATTTATAGAAACATCAAAATATACTACACTTAGAAATAAATTTAACTACATGTGTTCAACGTCCATACACTGAAATTTTAAAGTATTGTTCAGAGAAATTAAAGAAGATCTAAATAAATGGATAGATATACTATGCTCAAGGATCAGAAAACTCAATATTTTAAAGATACCAATGTTCCCCCAAATTTACCAACCATTTCCGTGTAGTTTGAACAAAAATCTCAGCAGACTCTTGCGGAAATTAGACTGATTTGAAAAAAATTATAAGAAAATGAAAATGACTAGCATTATGAAACAAAACAACAAAAAATGGTGTCATGAATATCAACAGCATTGTCAAATAAATTAGTTGAAGGTGGTTGTTTTTGGTACTGTGTCTTCAAATTTAATGAATTAATGTGTTGTATATATGAAAAGAAAGTATCTAAAAATAATAATAAAACATTTAAAAATGAAAACTGTAATTGAAGGACTGAGACTATTTAATTTCATGACTAAGATAAAACAATTTCAATTAAGTCTTATTGGTGAGAGAAGAGTTGTTTAGTTTAATGGAACAGATAAAACAGACTGGAAGCCAATATGCATACATATAGTCAATGCGTTTTGGCAAATGTGCCAAGGTATTTCAATGAGGAAAGAATAATCTTTCAACAAACAGTGTTGGAGAAATTGTATATTCTATTCACACACACATGCACACTGAATATTAAATCTTATTTCACATAACCACAGGGTCTTACCTCAAAATATAGACTCAAATGTATAATCTAAATCTATTAATTTTCTGGTAGAAAACACAAGAAAACTGGATAACTATACATTAAAAATAAAATCGTCCCCTATCTGATAGCATGCACAAAAATTAATTCAACATGAGTCATCTACCTAAACATAGAATCCCAAACTATAAACCTTTTTTTTTTATTTTAAAGATTTTATTTATTTATTTGACAGAGAGAGACACAGCGAGAGGGAGAATACAAGCGGGGGGAGTGGGAGAGGGAGAAGCAGGCTTCCCGCCGAGCAGGGAGCCCGATGCGGGGCTCGATCCCAGGACCCCGGGACCATGACCTGAGCCGAAGGCAGACGCTTAATGACTGAGCCACCCAGGTGCCCCTAAACCTTTTTTAGAATAAAATATAGAAAGATATTTTCATGATCTTGGGGTAGGCAAATATTAAGTAGAAAGGAAACAGAATAACCATAAAATAAAAATAAATTGATCAATCAAACATTACCAGATTTAAAAACTTGTTCTCATCAAAATATATTTCTGAGGAAATGAAACAACCAGCCACAGAGAAGGAGAAAATATTCACAATACATATATCCATATTATATAAAGATGCTTTATAAACCAATTATAAAAAAATAAAAAATAAAAAACAAGCATATGACTTGAACATTCCCTTAACAAAAGAAGATAGATAAAATGGCCAGTAAGTTCATGAAAATATGCTCATCATCATACTTTGCTTATGGGAATACACCAACTATTACAATCTCTTTGGCATAATGTTTGGCAATTGGCAATAACATGAAGATTTCAGCTATTCTGTAATCCAGCAATTCCACTCCTATATATTTACCCAACAGAAAGGAAAACATATCCACCAAAGAACTTGCTCAATCAGGTTTATTTTGGCTTTATATATAGTAATCAAATACTGGAAGCAACTCAAATAACTATCAAGAGGAGAATGGATAAACAGATTTGCTATATTTATGCAATACTTATACTACTTTGTAATAAAAAACAAACTTCTAGTACATATTTCAACATGGATAAATCTCACAAACTTTATGTTTACTAAACGAAGTCAGATATAAAAGAGTATGCACTGTATGATTCCATTCATATAAAACTTAAGATCATGCAAAGCAAACCCATGTTGACAGAAATCAGATGGGTGGTCGTCTATGGGGTGTGGTGGGCATAGAGAAATTTCTGAGGACAAGGGGGATCTTCTACCTTTTGACAAGGGTGTAAGCTACACAGACCCATGCTCTTATAAAACTCATTTAAATGTACACTTACCAATATTCACTGTACTCTGTGCAGATTTCATCTCAGTAGATACATGAATTTAATTACTTCTCCATTCTTTCTGCAATCTGGAGCTGTCTATACATTATGTCACATTACCTGTTCCTGAAAAGATAAAAAGTGATACAAATAATGTAGCTTTCTTAGATTAAAAATGTTTCTTCTTCACATGTTTTAATATTATTAGATTGTACATTTTGGTGAGAATTTGATCACCACATTACATGTGTATTTTATCAATACAAATTATTATCTCCGTACCATTTAATTTTTTGTTTTATTTTGAAATCTTCCTCATTTGGCATTAATGTTGCTACTCTGTTGATGTACTTAGTAAGTCTTTTAGTTGTAACCCTTCTATATTCTTTAGGTTTAGCTTGTCTCTTATAAATATGTTTTAGTTGAGCTTAATTAATTTTTTTTTAAATGTGGTTGTTTAATTCTTTTGTATTTATTTTGATAAATAAATACATCTGATAATTTGGATTATTACCTTCTCCTATGCTTTGTTTTTCTTAGACTCTATTTGCTGTATTGGCCTCTAATGATTTCAAAGGTAAAATCTTAACTATTAAAGTCAAGGATACCTACAGGTTGGTTTTTTCTCCTGTCAACGTAAAGAGTAAAGCAGTATCTACTGTTACAGGAACACAGTAAGATGAGAAATTCAGGGACTCTCATTGACCCCACCTTCTCCCTACTCCACTTTTTAATTTTCATTGCTGTTATATTAAAGAGTTATTTTAATCAAGATACTACATTTATATCCTCATTATTTTTTATCAAGCCTATATTCGGTGTCTTTGGATTATAGTTTGACTAGGATACCCTCTGCTGTTGGAGAGCTTGGGACCTAGGCCTGTGTTTTTAAAAAGTGATTAAATTAATCATATAGATGCTGTAAATCATGCAGATTAAACATCTAGGGCATTGAATCCATATCTTAAATTGTATTAAGTTACTTTTGAAGAGTGGACAAGCAATTCAAATTGCATGTAGATTTTAGTTTAGGAGAAAAAGTGTACGGCATAAGTCACTTATTTCCAAAAATATGAATGACATCCAGAAGTTTAGGCCATATACATGCTTCTGCAGCCAAGTAAAGGCACAGAGAGAGCAAATCGCATGCAATCGCAGACACAGCAAACCACTGCGGTGGCAGTGTTCACTGCACCATCTATGATGACTACGTCTGCATTGCAGGAAGAAGCATTGTATGCCAACAGCTAGATGTCATAAGACATCAAATGGTACATCCATGTGGGAAAAGAGAGGTGGAGTCTACTAAAATCTTAAATAAAATGTATTTCATAAAAATTAGTAGTTTAAGAAAAATCCCTTCAATTTACAGTACTTAAAAGTTGAGTGTTGAAGATGAACATCTATCTGCTCTTCTCATTTGCTGCTCCCAGCTTCTCCGGGGTTAAAAATAGGAAAGCAGTGTTTTCATTTGAAATCTTGATGCTTTTGGTTTTCATCCCATGTGGATGTGCTAGCTGTTGGGTGGTTGATTACACCAGAAATTGTTTCTCATATTTCTAGTATAGAGAAGAAATATGGCCACTGCATGTGGTCTTCTCACTCCATCCTTTCCTCTGATAGAAGAGAGAGAGGCACGAGAGGTGGTGCTAGATTTTCTAGAAAAGGTATTACACATAAATTGCATGTTTGCTAACAGAGCTGATATATTAAATGTATTCTTGCCTATGAATAAAATAAATCACTAAGTATATATCATTAATAAAGACATATGAGACCTTTCACATTGTGTCAAATTATTACGTTAAAAAGCTTGAGAGAGAAAGGGCAAGCCAATAAAGCTTGAATATGCTAAGTGATCATTAGAGCTGGGTGTGATAATTGAAATTTGCTTTGCAGTAATTTCATTAAAAATTCATAAGTATCCTGGCTCCTTCCCTTCTCTGCCTGTGTTAGTGAGGAGTCAGTAAAGGATGCTTACGCTGTACACACATTGTTGACCACAGTGCTGGGCACAGGACCCAGGTGACCAAGGTAAGGAAAGACGTAATACACATTAGCTCAATGCTTTCTTTGGATCTTGAGTTTCAGTCTGTTTCCTAGGGGAGGTATGTCTCTACCATTCAGTTTTTAAACTCCTGAAGAAGACATTTTTAATTTATAATCTCATAATGCCTTATCCAGTGTTTTGTGCAATGTTGAATACTTGGCAGTTATCCTAGACTGATTAATGTTACAAACTATTTCACCTCTTAGGATGATATATTTTATTATCTATTCAGTTATTGGTTTTTTTTTTTTTTAAATTACATGTGGGAGAAAAATAATTGTCATTAATGTCTTCTCCCTGGTGTCTTCCTGAGAAATTTGAGTACCTGGAATGGAGTATATAAACACCCAAGATACATCATTTGATATAAGAGGTTGGAAGGATATTCTTTCAGAAAGGTGTCTTTTATCATCTCATGGTCATTATCAGTACATGAATTTGTTTTCCAAAGCTGTGGGTATTGAATCTGAGAAATCAGTTATGGTTGGAATTCTTCAAAATCCCTTACTTTGTGTTAGGAGGAATCTCGACAAATTTAAAATGCATTTTGCTGAAAAGATTTTCTTTAAAAAAAAATAAGTCCTGTGTGTTTTAAGAACAACTGACCATGTGTTTTAGTCCACTTAAGGTTAGATAACTAAAACATCTTGTTGGTAAGAGTTTTTAGAAACACAAAAAGCCTTAAGAATTTAACCTACCAGTGATTTGAAGCTTTAGCTCAAAAAAGGATAACTCTATCCGCTAAGAGCAAACCAATTAGAATCTCTCGTGACTGGGCTTTCCATAAATCTTGAATTTAAAAATGTTTTATATTCTATAAATGTAATATCCATGGTCATTTTTATCTTAAGGCTCTAGATCCTAGATTTCATAATTGTATGGTATATACAAATGCCAATCTATTTAAATCAACCAAAATATGTGTCCTAAAAAGAGTGATGTATTCAAGGAACAGGCTTATAATTGTACATCATGGAAGACAAAGTTGCATCCATTCATAAATTTCTCAAATGGGATTTGAAATGTTAAGGTCAAGCATTTGACAGATTGATGCTATTCATGAAATATCAGTTCATATCCCCTATTACTCTATTTAGCAAAGACTAAACAATAATTTATTTGGCCAAAACTTAGGTTTTACTAATTTGCTTTTGGCTTGATGATATCTACTGGTGCAAAGGGTTTCTAGAGCAGTTGACATATAAGGCGCATATTAAATAAAGGTGGAAAATCATATTAAATTTTGTCACTAATTTTACTTCCTAAACAAGCACTGATATACAGTCATCTTAGAAAGTTTTAATAAGTTGGAGCAATATATGTGTGTATATATATAATATATACATTTATATACATTTATATATTATATATTTATATATATTATATACAAATGTATATATATACACATATATATATTATTATGTATAATCTCCAATATTCACTAAGCAAAAATTTAACATGAATTCCTTATATTGTTTATTTGGGTTACTTTATATTTCAATCTCCACAAATTTGGGGAAAACATGCAGAATCCTATTGGGAAAGCATCATTCTAAGTGATACCTCCTTCAGGGGTATCATGTAATGAACTGGAAGAAGATCAAATTACTCTCCAACAACCATGGTTAACGTAATTTTACAGGACCAGTAAAAAAAAAAAGTCTTCAATGCAAAGGATGGACTTGGCTGATTGTCGTGCAGTCATCTGCTCTTCTTTCAATCCTCCACATTCATGAAGACTTGCTCAGGCACTTGGATTACACTCGTCTTTATCCATTATCCTCACCTCAGCTTTCATTGACCGCCTCGATCTGGGCACCATCGGTTTTGCTTCTTACTACTCACCCAAGCATACAGAGGACATTCTGACTGTAGGTGACATCTGTGCTGAGCACACAACTCACTCTGAATTTTCTTTTTGTTCACACAGTGTGTCTAGCTGTGTTGGCAATAGTCCCCTAGCCAACAACACTGCTCCGTCTACACATTTGTGTGGCCAGCTCATGCCATTAGCTCTGATCTGCATTTCAGAGCATCCTTAACTATTTTGTGTAGTGACTCTTTTCCTCTTGCTCAGCGATATTCCCAAACATTCATAGCATTGTGTTGTTTTTTTTTTAAGACAATTGAGACCGCTTTGGAAGAGAGATTTGCCCATCCCTGCTCTCTTCCCACCGCCTGTCTACATCTGCCCTTACTTTTCCTTCCAGTGCACACACTACCATCTATATGCTTTTATGCTCATGAGGGTCTTTCTATCTAGATGGTTCTTCTCCCCAGTCCATGCCCTTCCCTTCACCTGCTTAACCTACATCTATCATTTAAACTTCCCTTCAGGAGGACTCCTTCATCCTCTTGTCTGGAGAATATGCACATCTGCATGTCTCTTTTTTAAAAATTTTATTTTAATATGTTATGTTAGTCTATTATAGAACTGATACCTGGGCTACAGTTATCAATATATACATCTCTCCTCCATGCATAACCCTCTAAAAAAGGTCTTCTTACTCATCTTTGTATTCCCTCACTGCCAAACGATGATGGTCCCAATGTTTATTTAATTATGTACTATGAGGACCAAAACTTGGTGTTGTTTAGTGAATGAATGCAGCGTAGTGCCTTCTTGAGGTTAACAAAAAAATGGCACTATTTTAGGGGCTCATTTCACCTGACATAGTTCTTAACATTTGAAACAGATTATTGAACATTAATCACTGCATTTCCAGTGGCATTAAGAATGACGTTATTTTAACCAACCTGTACTTATTTATTGACACGTAGGTCACCTTTCCCCAGGTCACCTTGCTCCATGACTGATTGCTAGCTCTCAAAGTCCCACACGGGTTTCCCTTTTGCCTCCTCAAAAGAGGTCTTCCTCAACTTCCCATGATTTTTTTTCTCTAAGAGTTTCTTTCTGGGCTATCTGATCCAACCTCTTGGTCAATTCTCTGCAGTTACCTCAATTTCACATCCTTGCCTTTACTTCCTTCCCTGATTGTCTGCTAAATACTACTGGATGAACAGAAAATCTCTAACTCAATCCACTTAAAACACAGAAAAGTCTACAAGAGGAGCTGTGCACCTGCTGGCCAAGGGCGCAGAATGTGGGTTCATTCAGACTTGGGCATGAGCCCTGGGATCTGAATGAATTCCAAAATGTCTCTAAATTTGTTGTGTCATATAAAAGTGTGAGTACCAATGGCAGCCCCATGAAAGGGTGCTGCAAGTCCCCAAGCTAATAACTGCACAGGGTGCCTGGCGGGACCCCTGACCCCAAGTAGGTCTGCAAGGGGCTGCTCTTCTTTTTTTTTTTTTTTTTTTTAATTTTTTACTGTTATGTTAAACACCATACATTACATCATTAATTTTTGATGTAGTGTTCTATGATTCATTGTGCATAACACCCAGTGCTCCATGAAGAACGTGCCCTCTTTAATACCCATCACCAGGCTAACCCAACCTCCCACCCCCCTCCCCTCTAGAACCCTCAGCTTGTTTTTCAGAGTCCATCGTCTCTCATGGTTCATCTCCCCCTCCGATTTCCCCCCCTTCATTCTTCCCCTCCTGCTATCTTCTTCTTCTTCTTCTTCTTTTTTTTTCTTAACATATATTGCATTATTTGTTTCAGAGGTACAGATCTGTGATTCAACAGTCTTGCACAAGTCACAGCACTCACCATAGCACATACCCTCCCCAATGTCTATTACCCAGCCACCCCATCCCTCCCAATCCCCACCACTCCAGCAACCCTCAGTTTGTTTCCTGAGATTAAGAATTCCTCATATCAGTGAGGTCATATGATACATGTCTTTCTCTGATTGACTTATCTCGCTCAGCATAACACCCTCCAGTTCCATCCACATCATTGCAAATGGCAAGATCTCATTCCTCTTGATGGCTGCATAATATTCCATTGTATATATAGACCACATCTTCTTTATCCATTCATCTGTCGATGGACATCTTGGCTCTTTCCACAGTTTGACTATTGTGGACATTGCTGCTATAAACATCAGGGTGCATGTACCCCTTTGGATCCCTACATTTGTATCTTTGGGGTAAATACCCAGTAGTGAAATTGCTGGATTGTATGGTAGCTCTATTTTCAACTTTTTGAGGAACCTCCATACTGTTTTCCAGAGTGGTTGCACAAGCTTGCATTCCCACCAACAGGGTAGGAGGGTTCCCCTTTCTCTGCATCCCCGCCAACATCTATCGTTTCCGGACTTGTTAATTTTAGCCATTCTGACTGGTGTGCGGTGGTATCTCATTGAGGTTTTGATTTGGATTTCCCTGATGCCGAGCGACGTTGAGCACTTTTTCATGTGTCTGTTGGCCATTTGGATGTCTTCTTTGGAAAAATGTCTGTTCATGTCTTCTGCCCATTTCTTGATTGGATTATTTGTTCTTTGGGTTTTGAGTTTGATAAGTTCTTTATAGATTTTGGATACTAGCCCTTTATCTGATATGTCATTTGCAAATATCTTCTCCAATTCTGTCAGTTGTCTTTTGGTTTTGTTGAATGTTTCTTTTGCTTTGCAAAAGCTTTTTATCTTGATGAAGTCCCAGTAGTTCATTTTTGCCCTTGCTTCCCTTGCCTTTGGCGATGTTTCTAGGAAGAAGTTGCTGTGGCTGAGGTCGAAGAGTTTGCTGTCTGTGTTCTCCTTTAGGATTTTGATGGACTCCTGTCTCACATTTAGGTCTTTCAGCCATTTGGAGTCTATTTTTGTGTGTGGTGTAAGGAAATGGTCCAGTTTCATTCTTCTGCATGTGGCTGTCCAATTTTCCCAACACCATTTGTTGAAGAGATTGTCTTTTTTCCATTGGACATTCTTTCCTGCTTTGTCAAAGATTAGTTGACCATAGAGTTGAGGGTCCTTTTCTGGGCTCTCTATTCTGTTCCCTTGATCTATGTGTCTGTTTTTGTGCCAGTACCATACTGTCTTGATGATGACAGCTTTGTAATAGACCTGGAAGTCCGGAATTGTGATGCCGCCAGCTTTGCTTTTCTTTTTCAACATTCCTCTGGCTATTCGGGGTCTTTTCTGGTTCCATACAAATTTTAGGATTATTTGTTCCATTTCTTTGAAAAAAGTGGATGGTATTTTGATGGGGATTGCATTGAATGTGTAGATTGCTCTAGGTAGCATTGACATCTTCACAATATTTGTTCTTCCAATCCATGAGCATGGAACATTTTTCCATTTCTTTGTGTCTTCCTCAGTTTCTTTCATGAGTATTTTATAGTTTTCTGAGTACAGATCCTTTGCCTCTTTGGTTAGATTTATTCCTAGGCATCTTATGGTTTTGGGTGCAATTGTAAATGGGATCGACTCCTTAATTTCTCTTTCTTCTGTCTTGTTGTTGGTGTATAGGAATGCCACTGATTTCTGTGCACTGATTTTATATCCTGCCACTTGACTGAATTCCTGTATGAGTTCTAGCAGTTTGGGGGTGGAGTCTTTTGGGTTTTCCACATAAAGTATCATATCATCTGCAAAGAGTGAGAGTTTGACTTCTTCTTTGCCTATTTGGATGCCTTTTATTTCTTTTTGTTGTCTGATTGCTGTGGCTAGGACCTCTAATATTATGTTGAATACCAGTGGTGATAGTGGACATCCCTGCCACGTTCCTGACCTTAGGGGGAAAGCTCTCAGTTTTTCCCCATTGAGAATGATATTTGCTGTGGGTTTTTCATAGATGGCTTTTATGATATTGAGGTATGTACCTTCTATCCCTATACTCTGAAGAGTTTTGATCAAGAAAGGATGCTGTACTTTGTCAAATGCTTTTTCTGCATCTATTGAGAGGATTGTATGATTCTTGTTCTTTCTTTTGTTAATGTATTGTATCAAGTTGATTGATTTGCGGATGTTGAACCAACCTTGCAGCCCAGGGATAAATCCCACTTGGTCGTGGTGAATAATCCTTTTAATGTACTGTTGGATCCTATTGGCTAGTATTAAGGTGAGAATTTTTGCATCCATGTTCATCAAGGATATTGGTCTGTAATTCTCCTTTTTGATGGGGTCTTTGTCTGGTTTTGGGATCAAGGTAATGGTGGCCTCATAAAACGAGTTTGGAAGTTTTCCTTCCATTTCTATTTTTTGGAACAGTTTCAGAAGAATAGGTATTAATTCTTCTTTAAATATTTGGTAGAATTCCCCTGGGAAGCCATCTGGCCCTGGGCTTTTGTTTGTTGGGAGATTTTTGATGACTGCTTCAATTTCCTTAATGGTTATAGGTCTGTTCAGGTTTTCTATTTCTTCCTGGTTCAGTTTTGGTAGTTGATACATCTCTAGGAATACATCCATTTCTTCCAGGTTATCTAATTTGTTGGCATATATTTGCTCATAATATGTTCTTATAGTTATTTGTATTTCTTTCGTGTTGGTTGTGATCTCTCCTCTTTCATTCATGATTTTGTTGATTTGGGTCATTTCTCTTTTCTTTTTCATAAGTCTGGCCAGGGGTTTATCAATCTTGTTAATTCTTTCAAAGAACCAGCTCCTAGTTTTGTTGATCTGTTCTACTGTTCTTTTGGTTTCTATTTCATTGATTTCTGCTCTGATCTTTATTATTTCTCTTCTCCTGCTGGGTTTAGGCTTTATTTGCTGTTTTTTTATCTAGCTCCTTTAGGTGTAGGATTAGGTTGTGTATTTGAGACCTTTCTTGTTTCTTGAGAAAGGCTTGTATTGCTATATACTTTCCTCTTAGGACTGCCTTTGCTGCATCCCAAAGATTTTGAACAGTTGTGTTTTCATTTTCATTGGTTTCCATGAATTTTTTTAATTCTTCTTTAATTTCCTGGTTGACCCATTCATTCTTTAGTAGGATGCTCTTTAGCCTCCATGTATTTGAGTTCTTTCTAACTTTCCTCTTGTGATTGAGTTCTAGTTTCAAAGCACTGTGGTCTGAAAATAGGCAGGGAATGATCCCAATCTTTTGGTACCAGTTGAGACCTGCTTTGTGACCTAGGATGTGATCTATTCTGGAGAATGTTCCATGGGCACTAGAGAAGAATGTGTATTCCATTGCTTTGGGATGGAATGTTCTGAATATGTCTGTGAAGTCCATTTGGTCCAGTGTGTCATTTAAAGTCTTTATTTCCTTGTTGATCTTTTGCTTAGATGATCTGTCCATTTCAGTGAGGGGGCGTTAAAGTCCCCCACTGTTATTGTATTGTTGTCAATGTGTTTCTTTGCTTTTGTTATTAATTGCCTTATATAACATGTAAATACCTACGCTTGGGGCGTAGATATTTACAATTATTAGATCTTCTTGTTGGATAGACCCTTTAAGTAGGATATAGTGTCCTTCCTCATCTCTTATTACAGTCTTTGGTTTAAAATCTAATTTGTCTGATATAAGGATTGCCACTCCAGCTTTCTTTTGGTGTCCATTAGCATGGTAAATGGTTTTCCATCCCCTCACTTTCAGGGGGTGTCTTTGGGTCTAAAATGAGTCTCTTGCAGACAGCATATCAATGGCTCTTGTTTTTTAATCCAATCTGATAGCCTGTGTCTTTTGATTGGGGCATTTAGCCCATTTACATTCAGGGTAACTATTGAAAGATAGGGATTTAGTGCCATTGTATTGCCTGTAAGGTGACTGTTACTGTATATTGTCTGTGTTCCTTTCTGGTCTACGTTACTTATAGGCTCTCTCTTTGCTTAGAGGACCCCTTTCAATATTTCTTGTAGGGCCCATTTTGTGTTTGCAAATTCCTTTAGTTTTTGTTTGTCCTGGAAGCTTTTTATCTCTCCTTCTATTTTCAATGACAGTCTAGCTGGATATAGTATTCTTCCCTGCATATTTTTCTCGTTTAGTGCTCTGAATATATCATGCCAGTCCTTTCTGGCCTGCCAGGTCTCTGTGGATAGGTCTGTTGCCAATCTAATGTTTCTACCATTGTAGGTTACATATCTCTTCTCCCGAGCTGCTTTCAGGATTTTCTCTTTGTCTCTGAGACTCATAAGTTTTAATATTAGATGTCAGGGTGTTGACCTATTTTTATTGATTTTGAGATGGGTTCTCTGTGCCTCCTGGATTTTGATGCCTGTTTCCTTCCCCAAATTAGGGAAGTTCTCTGCTATAATTTGCTCCAATATTCTGCCCCCTCTCTCTTTCTTCTTCTTCTGGGATCCCAATGATTCTAATGTTGTTTCGCCTTATGGTATTGCTTATCTCTCAAATTCTGCCCTCGTGATCCAGTAGTTGTTTATCTCTCTTTTTCTCAGCTTCTTTATTTTCCATCATTTGGTCTTCTATCTCACTGATTCTTTCTTCTGCCTCATTTATCCTAGCAGTTAGCACCACCATTTTTGATTGCACCTCATTAATAGCCTTTTTGATTTTGACTTGGTTAGATTTTAGTTTTTTTATTTCTCCAGAAAGCGTTTCTCTAATAACTTCCATGTTTTTTTCAAGCCCAGCTAGTATCTTTAAAGTGATGATTCTGAACTCTAGATCCGACATCGTACTAATGTCCGTATTGAGTAGGTCCCTGGCAGTCAGTACTACCTGTTTTTCTTTTTTGTTGAGGTGATTTTTTCCATCTTGTCATTTTGTCCAGAGGAGAATAGATGAATGAGAGAACAAAATGCTAACAGGGTAACAACGTCCCCAGAAAATATACTCGAAACAAATCAGAAAAGATCTGAAGCCGGGGGAAAAGAAAGGGAAAGAAAGAAAAAAGAAAAAGAAAAAAAAAGAAAAAGAAAAAGATAAAAACAAACAAAAACAGAACAAAACATAAAAAACAGAATATGATCAAATATGATCAGGCTGGTGCATAGATCAGTGTCACACACTAGATTTTGGGTGTATTTTGGTCTGTTAGAAGAAAGAGCCTCCCAAAACTTTAAAGAAAGAAAAACATATATATGTATAAAAATAAGGGTTGATATGATGAAGGGATGGAATATGACTGTAAAGATGAAAATCATAAAAATTTTATAAAAGGAATTGATAAGTGGTTTGAAAAAAGAAATAAGAGGATTAAAAAATAAAGGGGAGAGAATGTGATCAGGCAGAAGACTAGAACAAAGCCATACACTAGAGATTTAGGGTATATTTTGATCTGTTAGAAGAAACTGTATCTCAAAATTTTAAAGAGAGAACAACTTACATATATATGCCAAAAATACGGGTAACTACTATGAAGGGATAGAATATGGCTCTAAAAATGAAAAATAAAAATGTTTTTTAAAAAAGGGATTGATAAGATGTTGGTTGAAAAAGGGAAAAAGAAAAATTCAAAAAAAAAGAAAAAAGGAAAAAAGAAAAAAAAGACAGTTAAAAAAAATAATTAACTTTGAAAGACTAAAGAATCATGGTAAAAAAGCCATGAATTCTATGCGCAGTGTTCCCCTAGCGCTGGAGTTCTGCCGTTCTCATTGATCGGTAAACTTGGTCTTGGCTGGCTGTTCTCGCTGATCTTCTGGGGGAGGGGCCTGTTGCCGTGGTTCCCAAATGTCTTTGCCGGAGGCGGAATTGCCCCGCCCTTGCCGGTCCGGGCTAAGTAATCAGCTCGGGTTTGCTCTCCGGAGCTTTTGTTCCCTGCAAGCTTTCCGTACAGCTTTGGAGGCCGAGAGGGAAAATGGCGGCCTCCCAGTCTCCGCCCCGGCGGGGCCGAGAACTCGGGGTCCCGCTCCTCAGCGAGCCCCCAGAGAAAAGCCGTCAGTCACTCCCGTCTCCCCGGTCTCCGGCCGCACTCCGCGCTCACCCGGCCTGTGACCGCGCCTTTCTATCTGGCCCCCGACCCCGGGTGGAGTCTCCGAACCCAGCAGATCCCTGCAGTGCGCTCCCGCGCCTCTCCTCCCGGGGGAAGAAGGTGAGTCTCCCCGGATCTGCCGCTTGTTGGGTCCCTGCTGGAGGAGCAGTGGCCCGACTGTGCCGCGGATCACGGTCTATGACAACCCCGAGCTGAGAGCCCGCGCCTGGGCTCCGTCTCTGCAGCCGGCTTCCCCGCTCCGATCCCTGGGAGCTCTGCCGCACTCAGGCACCCCCGGTCTTTCTGTGACCCCGAGGGTCCTGAGACCACACTGTCCCGCGAGGGTTCCACCCCCCGCTTAGCCACCAGAGTGACGTCCCTCAGCGGAGCAGACTCTAAAAGTTCCGATTCTGTGCTCCGCGGCTCTATCACTTGCCAGAAGCGGCCGACGGAGGCCCCTCCCCCGCCGTCTATCCTCCCGAATATCGCCTCGGATTCACTTCTCCGCTCGTCCTACCTTCCAGAAAGTGGTTGCTTTTCTGTTCAGAGAGTTGTTGCTCTTCTTTTCTTTGATCTCCTGTTGAGTTTGTAGGTGTTCAGAATGGTTTGATCCCTATCCAGCTGAGTTCCTGAGAGGAGACGAAATCCAGGTCTCCTGCTCCTCCGCCGTCTTGCTCCGCCCCCTGCAAGGGGCAGCTCTTCTTGACAAGCGTTCCAGTGTCTGTCGTCTGAGTTCCCTGAGACCTGCAGGGTGTAAAAGTCCTAGAAGGAGTTACTTGAATGTGTCCATTACAAAATATTATACATTTGCATTGCTTTTCAGTTTCAATAAATTGTAGCTGCAATCTTTAACGTTATATTCATTAAGAGCACCATATCTATGTATTACCCACTCTACTAGAATTGAACAATAATTTTCAAATCATTCACCTCTCTTTTAGTTTTTAATGTTATTTAAATTCATATATCTTATTTTTATTTACTTAAATGTTATAATAAAAATGTATATATGTAAGATATATTACACTGAGATTTGATATACGTATGCATAGCAATCACATAGGTTTTAGAAAATCCTAGTCCAGTCAATAATTAACATCTTAAACCCCAACAGTTCTCCCTACAATAGTAATACAGTGTGTTCTCTATAACCAAGGCCCAAAATGACTGAAGGTGATTTCAGAAGTCAGACTCTGAGAAAGCACCTGGGTTCTGCTCCTGACATGTTGATCCTTGGTCTGTAGGTTTTAGCTGGTTGAATGTAAAGTCTCCTATGAGAAGCACAGGACAGGTCATGCCTGCAAACACTTAGAAGGTAGATATGGGGAGGATGGTCCCAGTGGGGAAAGAATGGAGGTGGATCCATGGGGCACCCTGAACTTCTCACTGAAGGATTTGAGCTGTAATGATAACACTTACCTGGAAAAGTTATTGTGAGGATTAATTTAGACCATACAAATTAAGAAATAGTTCAGGGACTGGCACAAAATCAACTCTCAAGAGCTGCTAACTATTGCTCTTTTCTTTATCTTGCCTAATTTTCTTACCTCCAAAGGCACGGTTAAAATTATTGCCACTAACCCAGTCCCGGGACAATGGCATCAGCCATGGTCATATTTATATATGAGTTCAATAAGCAACTGCTTTTCTTCTAAAATCTATCCAAAAGCTGCTATTTCATGCTAAGTGTCCCCTTAGGAGATTAAAAAAAAAATTGTTCCTACTTTAAAAAATAATATGTTTTCATTGTGGGAAATTTTTCAGAACTGATTCTTGCTGTTTTTCACTACTGGAAAACCCAAGTTTTTCACTAATTCTGCCTGGTTATTAAATTTTGAGGGAAAATATCATTTAGTGGCCACTATTTCAACTGTACCATGTTGATGTAACTATTTCCTTATTTTTGTATTTTTATATTTATTAAACATTTTCTATCAAAAGTAATACTACAATAAAATGGTCAAATAGAATCATTTCTTCATTATTTCCATTGAATATATTTCTATCAGGGACTTACTGATTCTACTTAGATACATGTAAATTTATAATATGTATATATTTTCTGGATACAGTGCTAAACTGATTTTATGAAATGTACCAATTTTTATTCACACCAACAGTCTCCAAAAGGGGCTCTACTCCTGAGCCCTTTCAGTGTCCAGTAGTATAATATTCATGCTTTATTAATTTGATGTGTCAAAAGATCTTTTATTTTTGTTTTGAATTATTTTTTGCTAGAGATATGAAACTACTTTTATGGTTATTTCTATTTTTCACTTTCTCCTCAGTAAAATTCTGTAAAATGTATATTCATTTTATTTTCCCCATTTTATACTGGGGGTTTTAGTGACAATCATATAGGTACCTAACTGCTTTCGTATATTGGGAAATTTTCTATTTCCACATTTATTATAGAGATGGTTTCATAGTGTTTCCCTTTTAATTTTAGTGTTGCCATAAATATAGCCTTTCTAGTCACTAAGACACATTACTGGTTTCTTTCCTTAGAAAATGTTTCCCCGGGGCACCTGGGTGGCTCAGTCGGTTAATCGTCTGCCTTCAGCTCAGGTTATGATCTCAGGGTCCTGGGATCGAGCCCCACATCGGGCTCCCTGCTCTGTGGGAAGCCTGTTTCTCCCTCTCCCACTCCCTCTGCTTGTGTTCCCTCTTTCGCTGTGTCTCTGTCAAATAAATAAATAAAATCTTTAAAAAAAAAATATAAAATAATGTTTCCTCATCAAGAGATCAGATAATTACTGGACCCTATGCTTATTTAACGTGTGGTTTAATTTTTACATGTCTTTATAATGTAATTAAAATTTGCTTGGGTTTTCATAGGAGGTGAAGGTCTTTAAAGTTTACAAAGCATGGGAGAGTGCTGTGTATTGTTGGTGCCTCAGCTGAGGGTCCACACTGCTGAGGGTCCACATGGCCGTGCGTCCACACTGCTGAGAATCCACGCTGTTGTGTGTCCACACTGTTGAGGGTCCACACTGCTGAGCGTCCACACTGCTGAGGGTCCACACTGCTGTGCGTCCACACTGCTGAGCGTCCACACTGTTGAGCGTCCACACTGCTGAGCGTCCACACTGCTGAGAGTCCACACTGCTGTGCGTCCACACTGCTGAGGGTCCACACTGCTGAGGGTCCACACTGTTGAGGGTCCACACTGCTGAGCGTCCACACTGCTGTGCGTCCACACTGCTGAGGGTCCACACTGTTGAGGGTCCACACTGCTGTGTGTCCACACTGCTGAGGGTCCACACTGTTGAGGGTCCACACTGCTGAGGGTCCACACTGCTGTGCGTCCACACTGCTGAGGGTCCACACTGCTGAGAGTCCACACTGCTGAGGGTCCACACTGCTGTGCGTCCACACTGTTGAGCGTCCACACTGCTGAGCGTCCACACTGCTGAGGGTCCACACTGCTGAGGGTCCACACTGCTGAGCGTCCACACTGCTGTGCATCCACACTGCTGAGGGTCCACACTGTTTAGGGTCCACACTGCTGAGGGTCCACACTGCTGTGCGTCCACACTGCTGAGGGTCCACACTGTTGAGGGTCCACACTGCTGTGCGTCCACACTGCTGAGAGTCCACACTGCTGAGGGTCCACACTGCTGAGGGTCCACACTGCTGAGCGCCCACACTGCTGAGGGTCCACACTGCTGAGGGTCCACACTGCTGAGGGTCCACACTGTTGAGCGTCCACACTGCTGTGCCTCCACACTGCTGAGGGTCCACAATGCTCTTTTGTAGTGGTTGCTGCTTCTCCGTGGGGCTCTGGGCTCTGGTGTGCAATTCTAAGTCAGGTTTTATGTTTGTCGTTCTGCTGAGGCCTCAGTAACCACCTGAACACCAACGGGACTGTTTCCTTGGGGTTCCGAAGGATTCACCATGTAAGCGTCCCTAAATTAAAATCCATGAATTACGATGTGGACCCAGAGGGTCTCTCCCACCCAGGTCTTCCAAAGCCTGGTTTCCTGGAATCCACGAATGTGCAGTCAGAAGTGGCTTCTCAACAAAACGCATCTTCTCAGCACAAGCAAACTAGTCAATAAGTTAATGGCATGAATCGATGGGAAAGATTTGAAAGAGATCTTAATTAAAGAAACAGCTGCTGATATAAATTATGTTTCCGATGGATCGACAGAGGGGGAGCTTGTCGGGAGCCGGGGCTGAGAGCAGTGGCCAGGCCAGCCGAGGCTTCCCCAGGAACCGAGACTCTCCCACAATTCCTGGCATTTGTCCCCGGACTGATAGGGGGCTATTTAATTGACCAGGGTGAGCCCAGACATGTATTCATATGATGATGGAGTCCCCAGTAAATTTATAATCATCTTCCCCGTGTTTTTCCTGTTAAACTTTGGGTCAATGACTAGAATTCTCTCTCCTTTCGTTTTAAAACACATATTCCGTATACTTTCTATTGAAGTATCCAAATAATAAAGTAAGTCTATAGTATGGCTCGGAAAAGATCATTTTACTTCTTTTATTATTCTGTGATAATGGTTTTCTTAATGAGCCAAACAAATGTGTCATTGAGAAGAAGCTTCATAAACCTTTGCTAGTCATACAAGAGGCGGCTCAAAGCCAAACCCACACATCTGAGGGAGAATAATTCCCTTGTCTTAGAGAAAAGAAGATGGAAAGATTGCTCGGGTGAAAAAAAAATGTAAAGGATGTGAGGAGCGGGATACTGGGTGAGGAGAGGGTGTGGAGGGAAAGGGGGCGGGGAAGGAAGAGCCCTGTCCTCTAACAGGACACGACTGCCACCTCAACTCAGTGGCCAGAGTCCCCGAGCGGGCTCCTCCGAGAGGAGGTTTACAGAGGCATCCATCTGGGATGTCAGCAGTACTCAGCCCAGAACTAATGGACCTTCACGGATCAATATGCGAACTTGCCCACCGTAATGTCTGCAAACCCACGGCTCCAGCAGCCTCTGCGGACCCCAAGAAGCAGTGGACGGGAAACCACCCACTTCCAGCCGCCGCTCAGAACGGCGCAGATGCTGTTTCTCCTCCCCTCAGCTCTTTAACTGTGGGAAAGGAGCCAGAGAGGTCTCAGAAGTGCAGCCCACTGGGGGCCGTGCCCCCTGGTCTGTCTTATTTCCACGTCAGGGCTTTATCGAAGTCACGAGCATCCCGGCCGGCGACATTGTCATTTGGGGCTGGGCAGGGGCGACAGCTGGGAATGCAGGTCTGAGCTGAGACTTCTCCAACCACCGGGGAACATCACTAGCGCATGGGCAAGGGAGTTAGGAACCCTCCAAATACAGCTAGGGTTTAGAGTACATGAATGTTGTAGTGGCTTGTAGGGAAGTGTCGATGACTTAGAAGATGTCAGTGATGATAATCTCTGATTATTAATTAAATCTTTATGGGGCACCTGGATGTTTCAGTCGGTGAAGCATCTGCCTTCGGCTCAGGTCATGATCCCGGGGTCCTGGGATCAAGCACCACATCGGGCTCCCTGCTTAGCAGGAAGCCTGCTTCTCCCTCTGCCTGCCAACCTCCCTCCCCCCCGCCAGCTTGTGCTCTCTCTCTCTGACAAATAAATAAATGCAATCTTTAAAAAAATTAAAAAATTAAATCTTTTTGACCATAGTACCAGAAATTTAGGATTTATTCATGTAATATTAGGCTGATAATAAATGTGCACAGTTAGGTATGTTATCACTGGTTATTCTGGAATGCCTAACTGGCCCTTACTGTGAGCATGTCATGAGAGGGGGGCCTGATTTCCATGTCCATCCACAGAGTGGGAAGGGGTGGTGAGGACCTGACTCTATTCAAGTCATATTTTGCCCTCTCTGCTTCCCTGGGGGAATTAGAGGAAAATGAATCTGAAGTTAGGAGTATAGAATTCTTTTTTTTTTTTTTTTTTTTTTGCTGTTAATTCAAAGATGGACTGAAGTTCATTTCTTTATTTGGTAGCAAAAGAGAAGGGCCACTGAGCATGCTCCCCATGGCTTCTGTTATTGGTTTACATCACAGATGAGAGACTGAGAGACGCCACTTCTCCATCACTCTTCGTAAATTCAGGTGCAGCCCAGAGCACATCTCCACACAGACTGACAGGCGGAGGATCAACTTGACCAGTGTGCTCTACGGGAAGGAGGAAATTCTGTCCTGAAGGAAAAGCACATAGTTTATCCACATGTCGAATATGTGTTGTGCATTGGGGAATCTAATATGCTCAATGGGTCTCTTCTTCAGAGCATCAGGGCTTGGATCCAAGCCCTGCGTGAAGCTGATGAGCATCCAGCTGCGCAGGACCTACCGGCGGCGGCAGCCCCATCACACAGCACACACGGACCCCTGAGGGCTCACGCTGGATTCAAAACCATCGCCGGGACGTCCCCGCATACTGGGGAGTGGCACGCGTGCCCCAACACACTTCTGTCTGAAATCCCACAGCGGGAGGAATCAGTGGAATATTTGAGAAGGCAGGTTTGGGGCCCATTCGCTCAACCCAAATCTCCGTATTCCCCCATCACTACCCCCATATGACATACTCTGGCTCCCAAACGACATTTGAATACACAGGTAACAAAGTCCTAATGTGAATGTATAAATTCTGATCTGTTAGGCTCAGAAGTGAGGCAGGGAGATGAGCTTGATAAATACGTTATGTCTCCATGATGGTTCCCTATGTGATATTACTCCAATAAATCACAGCTTGAAGGTCACAACATCCGTTTTACTGAACCTCTCCCTGTTTAACTCGGCTCCAAACCATGTGAGAAGTGGATGAAATGTCTTGACATGGGGACATGCTCACAACAGGGCAGGTGATGGATGCAGATTCATGCGGCACCCCCACGGGGGATGCCTCCCACCCTCTCTCCCTTTACTCACAGACCCCCAATTCAAGACTCAGAGGGACAGGGTGGCAAAGACCACATGGTATTTGGGGGTTACCTTGCTTAAAAGGAACAACCACTCTCTAATCACATGTAAGCCTCACACCCAGATTTTACATTTAAAAATCGCATTTCATAGGTAAATGTTGCCAGCTAGAGGAGTCGGCTTTCAGTAATATTAGCATTGCTCTTATTGCTTTGAAAATTCAGTTTGAATAAGTATCTCAAAAGTGGGAAGAGTAGCAAAAGAGATAAATCCTCATCGACCCTTAAAGACAAGTCCTCTCTGAGCATTTCAGCCCATGAAGAAGGAGTGGGGTGCTCTTATACATGAGGGGTCCACACTCCTGGGAGGTTCAGGAAGATACATGTGTTTTTTTTGTTTTGTTTTTTTTCCAAATCTGCAGGAACTGAGGGGTAAACACTGTTGCTAGCATGTGAGTCAGTGAGCCAAACTCACCCAATAAGGGATGTTTCTAGAGTCCAAAGCAAGGAAGGCTCTGGGCATTGAAAACCAACCCGTTTTCATTTCCAGCTCTGCCATGGTCATGGAACGTGGATTTGGGTAAATCATTTCATTCCTCAGAGCCCAAGAATCCCACCATTTAAAAGGTGGCAAACGGTAATAATCACCATCAAATTGTTCCATAAAGAAAATGTATTTACTCTTACATTAGTGTAGAATTAATAGCTATAATTTATATGTGTGTATACATCAACACACACACATTATGTTGAACTCTTCATAAGAAACATATCATCTAAATGCATATTGCTATAACAGTTTTGTAAATAATTCGAGGATGAATAATGGCTGCCATAATGAAAAAAATATATCTTCCCATACATTTTGTAACTTGCGATAATTAAGGTGTGTATATAATTTGCGTTTACATTGGATGGTTCTTTTCCTTATGATTTCTATTATTAAATACTAACTGTTATTTGAAATGGTTTAATTGGATAATTTATTTCAGACCACTTGAGTCCTCAAAGTGCTGCTGAAGACATGAGCGGCAGGATCCGCATGGAACCGAGCAAGAAGTGAGGTTGCAGACACCAGCCGGGAGCTGTGATCACAGGCTGCGTGAAACTTATCTCCCATGTGGGAGGTCCGTTTGTTGGGAAGAGTAATAGGCACATTTTCCAAAATTCTGCTCTTTGAGGCTATCCTGCCTGGGGTGATTTATCGATGGCTTGGTGTTCAAAGCAGAGGGCATTCAAGTTTGGGAGTCTGAGATCCGACTCCACTCTCACAGGGCAGGAACACACATCAGGATTAGAGGTGATCAATCAGTCAATCATAGATCAATAAAAAAATACACACAAGAGAAACTCACCATCAGTTTCATTTATGTAAAGCCATATAGCTGGCTTGACTGCTCACCGTGGCAGAAATAAATAAATGGAATCCATGGTAAAATGGCTGTATTGACAAGGGAGCTTAACACTCATGAAGACTGAGCTGAAAACCTACACGGACGGGTGACGGAACTGGTCCTTATTCATCAAAATTTTCTTGCAATGACAGCTTGATGGGCCATGTTCCGCTCCGTCTTCATAGATCAGATTGGAGGCCATCATCGTGTCTTCTGCACAGTGACAGCTACCGTGAACTCCTCTACCCCCTTCCCTGAGATGACGACCCAGGTGGGCAGAGTTCTCAGGAACGGAGTAAGCTCATTCTTAGGGAGAATATGTGCATCTCGGGAGGATGAAAGAGCTGTCCCTCTGATGACTCGCGCACTCTCACACACACCTTACAGATGCAGACGTGCCCTCAGGACACGCCCCACCATCCCTGGAGCCATTGCCCCTCCCGCACTCAGATCCTACAGGAGTCATCATGTGCCTCGCGGGCTTGGGATGCAAAACTAATGAGCAGCAACACCTGAGAACCAGGCTCCCGGGACTGAAGCCAGACCGACCTCTGCCAGAGATTCAGTCGGTGCAGAAGGCCCAGCCACGACGCTCCGGCTGCAGGCGACAACTGGGTGGGTGCGGCCGGCCCTGCTGGCTCTGTTCCGTGAGCCCCGCATGGGGGACTGGTGATTATCAGCTCCGCCTCAGGTGAGGACACCAGGGCTGAGGGTAGGGGACAGGGTCAAGGTCACTGAGGGCATCCCACAGCTGGTCCTGGACCACACAACCATTTTTAATAAGGAGTGCTCAATTCCATTAACGAGTTCAGTGAATTCATCAGAGTTTTTAAGAAACCTGCAGAAACACTAAATCCCAGTATAGGGTGTGGATTCAGTTAAAATGCACACAAATACACACAGACATACACATATACAAAATGCCCCCAGTAAAACAGTAAATTGGGTTTCATTGATTTATTCAGTCTTTATTTCCTCTCCATTTCAATCCGCAAAAGTAAACACTCATGTCTGTCAATGTTTGAAAGTGTAGTTCTGCCCTTCGCCTGTCTTTCAAGCCCCTGAAGAGACAGTTCAAGTGGGTTTTTAATGTTTTTATTATGTAAATAAAATACTGAATTGAATGCTATGAATGAGGGTTTTTAAAGCACGAGTGTATTATCTACCAACGGCCAATGAAAGGTGCAGAAAGTGAGAGAGCTTCCCAGAGAAAACGCCCTCCAACCCCACTGCCAAGGGGTCCACACATCACAAGCAGGTGGATGAGGCCCTGGAACATGGGTCTCATGGGACACGAGACAGTGGTCCACGCTATGGATGTTGTGGATGTGGTCTGAGAGGGGAGAGGTTTCCAAGCCGGTGAGCCTCAAGTACCAGCTCACAGCGCCTGCAGCCTGTGTAGGTCCAAAGCCAGCCCAGCTTCCAGCAGGAGGACATGCGCCTGCCTGGCAGCGTCTAAACAGCACAGGGAAGCCTCTGGTTTGTGCAACAGGCACGTGCAAGTGGCTGGGATTTTATCTTTTAAAAATGTGTTCTGTAAGAACATTGTTCTTTTCCTCCTGCATGAGGTTTATTGGCCTCTGCCTGACAGCAAGACAATTCTCTCCAAGGTTCCCTGCAGGGGTCATGATCAGCCTTTTGGTCCCCGCTCTTTGACCTTGGCATACTTCTGGCCAGGTGGCCACCATAGGGTTTCTCTGGCAGAGTGTGAGCAACATGGAAGAGCAAGGGCGGGGGCCAGGCCAACTCTGTGCTTCAATCTGGAGGCAGATACCTAGGTGCTCTATTCTCGCATCTCCTGTGTCCAGCAAGTCAGCAACACAGGACGAATGGCTTCCACTCAGGGTCTGCTTCTCCTTCTAGGGACACCCCACAGGTGCTGGTGCAGGTGACATCCCCATGTTCCTGGCCACTGTGGCATCTGGCTTCTGCAACGGGTTAGATGCCAGGAAGGGTTTAGATGCACGTGCGGTCATGTTCTCTCCGCTGCCATCCCATCGCATCCCATTCCATCCTATTCTATTCTGATACTTGCCTTTGAAGCCACGAATAAAACACCTCAACCAAGGGCAGCAGAGATGAGTTGAATGAATCGACTCCTGGCTGTCCCCGAGGGTGCCCTGAGTCTGTCTGGGGACACGACAGATTCCTGCATTCTCCTGCTCCAGTCTGCATGGACACCTGTTGCTCGGGCCCTCAGGTGACTGTCCAGCAGCGTCCTGCAGTTAACGATCACCTGATGGTCTTTACGGTCTAACATTCTGCACTTCTGAGCACCCAACACCCTCAGATCTCTAATAGTTCACAGCTACGTTTCTGAAGCCTTATCTCCAGGGTGCGTTTCTATACCTCGTGTGCTGGACCGGGGTGGAGTGCCGAATAAGGTGAGTGTCTCAATAAAGAAGTCACCCTTTCTGAATGACACATACGGTGGTTTCACCCAATGAAAAGTAGTCCCCTTTGGCATACATCTGACCACTGGGCCAGTTTTGGACCAAATAAGTACAGAGAAGGGAGAAATCGAGTCAGTGTGGAAAGTGTGCTACACCCAAATGACTTCTCATGAATTGGTGGCTCCGTTTACTGATTGTACAAGTGAATTTCAAGAAGAGGAGAGTGACGTGTTTCTTATATCAATGCTCAGACTGAGAAGTGGCAAACAGATTGTTCATATCTTGACTAAGATGATGTCCTTAAGTCTGTTTAAATGGATATGTTAAACTCATGTGTTAAAAGGATAGCAGAATGTGACAAATTATAAAAGCAATGCATCTGTTTTAAACGAAATGTCCTTTGAAATAAAGCATTTAGATATTTATTGATATCTGTGATCAATACTTTTCCAGCTCTGTTTCAAATACGTGTTCTATCCGTCTGAAGACTCTAATCTCCTTGTAGGCAAGGCTCCTCAGGGTTTGGCCCATCCTGGTGCCTGTAGAATAATAGCATTGGGGTGATGAGCAATCGAAGGGAAATGAAGAGGGGCCTTCACCACTTCATCCCAGGAAAGGTCACGCATTTCACGTGATGGTTCCTTTCCAATGTTTGTTAGTCGTCATTTAACATTTGACCCTCCATCCGTGTGGTTGTGGTGCTTGTCAGCAGACAGGTGTAAGATGCAGACATCTGAACTGGTCAGCAGAACCTATCTCATCTCAGAAAGACTGAAGATAAGGGGGGAGACACTTTTGTACCTTTGAATTAACATTCTATGGAGGGGAGAAAAAAAACAACCCACCAAATATGGCCCCTAACATCTAATCAGAAACTAGTAACTTTTTCAACAACTCAAATATTAAGTCCAGGCTTTCTTTATTCACCAAAGCCGCTAGAAACTTCCTCAGGAAATAGTTCCCATAGATGCCTCATTGTACAGTAAGAGACGGGGAAATCCTCAATATTGCAAGCGGAGAGTCCTTGATGTTTTCTGGGAGCAAAGGTGAGGCCTTGCTCAGGGATGAAACCCGAAGAAGAAAATCTGGAGCAATCACTGCTCACGCAGAGCATTGTAACCCATGTGGATGTCTCTCCTTCGGACACCAGTGAGTTCCATCAGCCAAACTGGGTCGCCACGGGCTACGCATGTCCAGTGATGGCATTTCCACACTGACGGCTCCAGCTCGATGCTCAGGTCGACTTGTGCACAGTGACCCCGCCGAGAGCTCTGGGTCCACCAGGCTTCGGCGGCACCCGACAGCTGGCTCTGAGGATGGGCTTTCAATCTGCCCTCTGCGTCCGAGCTCCTAGTTCACTTGGGGATGCTCAGCAAAGGCGGGGGGGTGGGGCTCTTGAATTTCGGTTCACCCTTTGATTTTCCTCCTGTTCTTCAGAGGCAGGTTCTGGAGGGAAGGGGCCTGGCTGGCAGAACACATGCTGGGCTGAGGGAGCAGCTAGTCCTGGACCCAGCGGATTGTGTCAGCGGCGGCCGGGACTCGGCAAGCCATTTCTCAATGCAGGACGGCAAAAAGACAGATCTTGTGCAGGACAGGACCAGCCGAGGACCCTGGGCCACACGCACTGGTCCGCAGTGTACATGTGCAGGGGGTCCGCCTGGCCACACGTTTTATCCCCCGGATCTGCACAGCGAGCAGCACCTGCGCGTTCATAAATAACTTCCATGAGACCCAGTGCTCTGGAAGAGCTTCCCGGAGGCGGCCGGCCTGGCTTCCCACATGAGGAAAGGATTTTCCAAAGTTACTAGTTCTTAGAGTGATGGCTTACACAAACGACAAGTGTCCCTTCCAGGAAGTCCCGCCACCCCCTCGCTCCTGCAGCTACCTCTGACAAATTGAGGTAACCAAATGCCTGATATCATCCTGGTAAAACTCCAGGGAGAGAACTCTGGGCAAGGTCTGGAGAGAATTTTTTTAATTTTTTTTTTCAGACAGCCAGATTATTCAAAATTATGGCAATCAGACGCGGGTGAGGAAGAAAAATGATGATATGCTTTACAGAAACCACTTAAATGCCACATGTCTCGATAATGTAATGTCTCCACAACTGTTTCTGTTTAAAGCTAATAAAAGTAAACATAAGACATCCCCGTGCTTTCCTATCAAATTTATTACTTTGAGCGACAAAATGACAAAATGATTAGCAGTTAATAAGGCCTTGGCTTAAAAGATTGACTGACATTGCATTACTCATTTAATTTCCGCTTCTCTGAGCTTTTTTTCCTCTTCCTTCCAGCACGGAGGGAATTAATATTATCACATCAAAGGCTTTCCTTTAAATGGGGAGAAAAATCATTTAAAAGGACACAGGCTGTGATTATTCAGAGTAGGTTATTTGCACCTTGCATATATAACAATATCATGGAACAACTTCATTTCACTCCAATCGCTGCCAGTCACTAATAGAAGAAATTTGCTTCCCTTCTATCAGCACCATTGTGCAGCGCCGGGTGGGGGAGGGGCATCAGACGCAAGATCTGATAAGAAGCATATGAACCAGAGCCAGGGCTGGGCCTCGTGACAGAAGACGGATTTCTGGACTAATGCTCAGTATGTAAATTCTTCTTTTCCCGTCTTCCTCCTTCTGCTTCTTTCCACTCTGTGCCTATTCCATTCCCCACTTTTTTCTTACAGAACCAAATGCCCAGAGAGATAAGTGCCAACCTTCGTGGGCTTCAGGATTGAATTATATGACACAGCTTTGGTATTTTGCTTCCTCCCTTGCTGAGCCTTAGCAGACAAATTATACCAGGGCTGGTTTAATACCTAAAGAAGTATGTCATATTCTCACAGCATCGTCGTTTCCATGGGTGAAATTGTGGGTGACCCAACGCTTGGCCCAAGGACCAGCCAATGATCTATTAACATTTAGGTCTTGACAGAGGGAATTATTGCCCTCTCTAACTGCAACTGTGTTAGAGCAGGGCATGACAAACAGCTTGCTTGTCAAATGTTATTCTTTCTTCCAGAAAAATGAGGGGGGTGTGTGCTGACCAGTGGGCGGAGGGGCGCATTGAGAGGGCAGGGAAGCGGTGACCACAGCACGGAAGATGTCGCATCCATCACCAAGGTCAGGAGGCAGAACTTGGTTACCAAGGCTCCAGGTGGATCGAATCCCGGGCGTCCTGGGGGAGGATGGGGAGGCCAGCAATCAAGTGAGATTGGAACAGAGTGCCCCCATGTCGAAAGGCTGGAAGACAAGCCTTGTTAATTCAGGAAACCACAGAGTGGAATTAGTCCAGGCCCTGGTGGAGAGCAGCGCCGTCGTATTGTGCCGGCGAGATAAATTTCCCCTCGCTGGCCGACATGCTGGCCACTGACAGGACACCGCTGTGCGTGGTTCATTAAAATGTCCAGCTCACAGGAAATTTTAAAAATTTATAACGCTTCCTATGGATGGTGGGGTCAAATTCAATGGGCAGGAAAGAGCAGTAAAATAGCTTGGGGAATTATTCACAGATTACTATTTCAACAAGTTAGCGTTTTAAATAAAAATTAAGACCATTGTAATGTTTTCTGAATTATAATCCTAAATCACAGAGATAGACCAAATTTCTTCCCTTCTTGCTACAGATCTCTGTGCTTGATATGAGCACATTGATAAGATGGCCCGTTTTGTGCCCGTAGTGTGCTTTTAACCAGATTTTATTCAAATAACACTTGAGAATGCAACGTAATGTCTGGTCATTCCTGGGATGGCAGAGTAAGCCCTCTGAGTGGTTCTAGAGTCTCAACTTAAAAATAGATGGTTTACAATGGTATGACCAGATTTCCCTAGTGTCTTTGGATTTACTAATACTGCTATAAGGTCAAATAAATATCGCTTTCCAATGAGAAGATGCAGTTTCCTCAGTGGATTGCCTTACTTAGGTGTGTGAACACTTTTCAGAACGTATAAGCTCTAATTAACGATGGTGGTTTAATCAGTACAACACTTTGTTTAAAGGTTCAACTACCACGCCCGTGTCTTTCTTGCCTCAGTTGTAGTCACTGTTGAACAGAGGTATTAAACAGGAGTTAGTCAATCTCATTGGAGAGTAGAAACACAGCCATCAAGAACCCAGGTGTCACAGAAGAAAGGTAAGTCTCAGCTTATAAACATTCTGTTCCAGAAGACTCTCCTTGGGTTAATATCCAAAGCATATGAGAAACATCTATAAATCAATAGAAAAAAATAGTAACCCAATTAAAAAAAATGGACAAAGGACTTGAATAGACATTTCTCCAAGGAGACATACAAAAATGGCCAAAGATACATGAAAAGTTGCTCATTGTTACTAATCAATACAAATCAAAACCATGGTGAGATATCACTTCACACATGTTGGAATGACTATTATTGAAAAAAAGCAAAAGAGAACAAAAGTTAGCAGGGATGTGGGGAAAAGATACCCTTGTGCACAGTTGGTGGGAATGTAAAATGGCGCAGTCTTATGGAAAACAGCATGGAGGTTCCTCAGAAAATTAACAAGAGAACTACCATATGATCCAGTACGTCCAGTGGTATGTAAGCCGTAACAGACTCCAGGATATTTATTCAAAATAATCGGAATCAGGCTCTTGAGGTATCTGCACTGTCAGTTCATTGCAGTATTCTTCAGTAGAGAATAAGCCAGTCACAGAAGGACAAATGCTGTATGGTTCCACTTAAACGAGGAATCCAAACTGACCAAACTGACCGGAGCAGAGGGGAATCATGATTGCAGGGGCTGGGGGTGGGGGCACATGGGCAGTTGTTGTTCAGTGGCTATAAACGTTCAGTTATGCGAGGTGAACAAGTTCAAGTGTCCGTCAATAGATAAATGGATAAAATATATTATATATTACAATATATTGTAGTAGCGTTGTATGGTGATAGATGCTTATCATCGTGAGCACTGAGTAATATACAGAATTGTTGAATCAATACATTGTGTACCTAAAACCAATGTAATATTGTATGTCAGCTATACTTCAATTAAGAATAAAAAAGCTAAGAGAGAGGAGGGGCAAAGAGACATGCTCCCAAATGGTAAATCCTTAAATATACAGGGAATTACCGCCCACTGGCCGGGTGCCTGGTTCCCTGGCCCTGGGTCTGCTCTCAGGTGAGCGGCATGTGGAGACTGCCCTTCTCCCAGGCTGAGAGCACCTACAAGGGGCAGTCTCTGTCACTCCGGCATTGTTTTCTGGGGACACAAGAGTCCAGGCTGAGACCCATGCACTACAGAGGAGCTCATTCCCATCCTCTAGTAAATAGATAAATCTATCTAATTCCAAGGGAAAGCTTTACATCTGGATGTGGTGACATTTCAAATGGCTTAAAATACATGTGTTTTTGGTTTGTTTATGATATGGGGAAGCTTCTTAATTATCCAGTGTACGGTAGTGAAAAAACTGTTGTCTAAAAAGGATGATGTAACGTGGCCGTTTAGAAGCAGTCGTAGAGAAGACCGAAAAGTTCTTTGCGGTCCACTCTGAGCAGGACGGTGTGAACTATAGTTCTGTGTGTCACCTTGGCTGTTCTCTTCCGATTAGAACATCGCCTCTAAATGGCCAAATTCAACAATCATGAGGACACAACTGTAGAGTTCACTGCACCCAGGACTGACTTGGAAAATACTTGGAAATTAGGGTTCGGGGAAGAAGGACCAAACCCACAGCGAGTCTGGCTGGGTGTTTTGGAAACCCCTGTACCTGACAGTTGCAGACAGACAGACAGATGGCCAATGTGGATGCCCCTGAGGTGCTGGGTGAGGTGGAAAGGGGCTCTGCAACCAGCTAGGAAGTGTGGAATGTCCTGCGGACTGGCACTGAAGTCCCTGTGAAGCTGTGGGCTGAGCCCCAGACTGGGGTGACTTGAAGTGTCACTCTGGGGAGCAGAGAAAGATGGGCAGGACTGGACCCTGCTAGGGAAAAACAAAAGGGGACGGTGGCTGTAGCCCAGGGAGCAGGAAGTCAGGGGGTTGCTTCGATTGTTTATTTTTAACAGGAGCTACTTAGGGAATCTTGGATTCTTGGTGGAGGCAGCCTAGTAGGGACAGGGAGCCTGAGGGATAATACCCAGGCATGGAGGATGGTCAAAGCAAGGCAGGGATTTGCGGTCCAGCAACCTGCCTGGGCGGTGCCTCCCTCGATCCCTCCCCTGGTGCTCAGCGGGACCCGCGGGGCCCTCTGCATGCCCCAGTCCTTCGTGATGGGGGCTGCTCAGGAGGCCTGGGGGGAGGGGGCCTGCAAGAGCGTGCTGTCACCCCGGGGCCCTGGGGTCCAGCTGATGAGGGAGACAAGTGGAGTGAGGACGAGCCGCGGAGGCAGAGGGAGGGGTCCCAGGAGTGGAGGTGGTCCGGGGCTCCCCGTGAGCATGGGTGCAGTTAATCAAGTCCTCTGTGAGGTAGCCCTGTGCTTGGGGCATGGCGGCTGGGAAATCTGCCCGGGGAAGACTATCATCATGTAACACACTCCACGGCTAACGACACAGTAACAACCCTTTACTTAGTGTTTTAAAACAGTGATAAAATGAATTATGTGTGGGGCTGCCACGTCAAATCTTTTTAGAGTGATAGGTGGCAGTAATTTAAAACAACAAAACCCAAAACTTATAAAGAAGGTAGATCATGGGAGAAGGAGTCAAAGCACCAGGGGATGGGGTCTCAAGGTTCTAACCTGGTGACCATAAAGGTCACCATCAATTTACTACTTTTAGTCCTGATCGTGGCACTGGATGCAAGGTGACAGCTGCTGAACAAGTGAAAAATACCTGAAGAAATGCTTTGTGGCCAATTAAACGCACCTGTTATTTTAAGTGTCACCAGCCGGGCTGATGCAAACCTTTGGTATTACGGACATCTTGATATGTTTACCAGTAGTTTCACCAAAGTGTTGATCCAGGATCTTTTTTACTCTAGTAAATTCCACAAGATCCGCTTCCCCCTCTTCCATTAGCTAATTTGTTCTTGCCTGCCTTCCTGGAGCCTTGGAGAACAGGCACATTTCTCCTGCAACCTCCAGTTTTCCCACTGGACCCACCGGGCATTTCTCTGTCTTTTAAGCTGTCATTTGTGGTCCCTGAGTATCCAATCTGTTAAATGAATTAGCCCTCTATTGTTCTGATTTGGAGCTGCATGACCTGCCTGTCCTGGCGTGGCATTTTCCTCCACCAGTCCCCAACCATTACCCGCACATAGCCGGGTCCTGGGGCCGTGAGCCATCGGAGAGCAGGGGGAGCCGGGCTGGCCTCTCTCACTTCTCCGAGCTCGCTTGCACTTGCCGCCTGTAGGTCAGTTCAGCCCGCAGAGCGGCTGGTTTGGGGCCACAATGTTGGCTTCAATAGGACTATCCACCCTTCCCCTTTTCTCTGAGTCTACCACAGACCCAGAGAGAGCTTTAAGTTCCAAATACTGGGTATTTCAAATCAAAGTCCAAAACTCATAAATGTCCAATTATGACACCTCAAATCAGTCAGGAATGCACTTATTCCCATTGTACGTGTGCTCGCTGGGCAAGAGACAGGTAGGAGAGACAGCTCTGACATGGAGCTCACTGCTGGGGGTCCCCTGTCCTGAGCCGTTCTCTTCTACTTCTGTTTCTTCCTCTGGCCCTATAGTTGCTTCCATCTTATATTTTCATTTTCACCTCCATTGTGCCTTTGTGGGGCTGCATTTCCTACATCTCCCCTCAGGCACAGGCTGAGAGATCTTGTAATAAATACAAGCCCCTCCCTGGGGCTCATTCTGGACCAGTCTCCTAGCCAGGAATCTGATACACTGTCATGTGCTTCTGAGGCAGGTGATACTGTTACCACATTTGTAGATGGGGACACTGAGGCTGGGAGAAATCAACCGTTCATCCAAGGGTCCACAGGCAGCCAGGGCTGGGTGGGAGCTCCACTGGCCTTGCCGAACCTTCGTTTACAGAGATCTACATTGAGATGGTCCTTCTGGCCACCAGCTCAGCAAGCTGATTTGATGCACGGGTGATCTTCAGCTCTTCGCCGCCTGTAGCTTGATCCACACCCCAAACGCTTTGATTTTAATCTCGGTGCTTCACATCAAAATGTCTTTTCATTTTGTATGGATTCATTCGATTACCATGTATTAATTTGTGACAATGCCTCAGTTGAGAGCATAGAATGGAAAGAAAATACGTTATTACAGTTGTGTAATCCCCGTCCAATCTGTAGTATCATGAGGTGTGAAGGAGTGTCATGTATACTATTGTGGGATGGTCCACACAGGGAAGTGTACCCTTTGCATGACTGAGGCAGGTGGAAGGACACTCGGGAGCAGTGAGCAGTGCCCGCAGAGGGAGGGAGAACAGGGCAGAATCGAGAGAAAAGTCATTTACTGAGGCTGGGTTTTGGACGCAGACCTTGTGGAACAGGATCCTTATGCAATCTTTAAGAGAAACATACCTTAGGAAGTGAAGTGGCCCATGGGAGGGGCTCTGAAGCTTATATGTCATAGTTCCAAGACCGCTGCACGTTGGAATGGAGACACACGCTGACAAAGCGAGGGATGCGTGGCAGCCATGCTTGCCACGATGGGGGGTGTAGGCAGATCGTGGCGGTGATGGGAGGTCACCGGAGCTGTGCACGTAGGGCTTGACATGACCAGATTTGCTTCTAGAAAGATTTCCCCGGGGGTTCTGTAGCAGAGCTGTCCAAGCGGAGACAGGGCACTCACACACACCCCCCACACACGCACAGACTTGCACCAGCTGTGGGCACACACATTTGCACGTGCTCACATGTCCACACCACACACGTGGGCTCACATGTGTGTGTGTATGCATGCATGCACATCCCACCACATACATGTACGTACACAGGAGCACACACATGCAGGCGTGGGGTGTTCTCAATAATGCAGAAGGAAAATGATCAGAAGGACACCAGAGTTGCTATGATTTGCAAATGGAAGAGGTTTTAAAATTCCTTCACTGGCAGATGTCCAAGAGAATGCATTTTAAGAAGTAAAGGGAAGGAAGTGGGCAGTGTGCACTTTCTCGACTGTCTGCTCCTTGGCGTTCCTTGCTCTGGGGGCAGATGCTCATTTTTGTCGCTGATTCACCAACAGGTCTCTGCTTCAAACAACTAAAATTGGTTTCTTTTTTTGTCATTTTGTCCACATGAAATTACCATCCAGCTTAAGATATTCAGAGTACATAAGCCCTAAAATAATTTTTTTTTTTTTTTTTGCAAAAGTAAAAAACTCCTGTAAATCGAGAGAAGGGTTGCCACCTCAAACTCGCATCTGGAATTGCTTGTGTAATACCCTGGTTCCATAATTGTACCTTGTTTTAAATTCATATGTATTCATTTCATAAAAATGGTCTATATTTTATACTGATAAATTTATCAATAGAAGAAAGATACCATGCAAAGATATAAAAAATTACCTGCCAAAATAATGATTTATGCTGGTTTTGAAGCTTCCCCTCTATTATTCATGTGCATAGACTTTTTTTTTCATTTTGACATTTACTTCACATTATAAAAATGTGTTCCTCTATGCCAATATCTTCATTTGAATAGCAGGTGTGGACTGGAGTACCCGCTCTGCGTCTGACATCCTCTGTCAGGACTCAGCCCTGTCGGTCACGTGCTCGCCAACATGGACAGATCAGAGAGGTCAGGTGGGTTTGTAGCCACGGACTGGGAGAACACATTCCCCCAGAAGCTCGAAGGCTTGTAGGGAGAAAACAATATAAGAAAATCTTTGCCAATGGCTGATCGGAAACAGGGCTGCTTTCTGTTGACTTGGGTCATGCTTTTTTGAAAGATCAAAGACATCATGCTGTCATTAATATTAAATTGGAAGAATAAATTATTTGAGCCTTGAAAAATAGCTAGGAAGAGGATAGCAGGCAAAACAAAACCTCGAGGAGACAGTCTCTGTTCCTCATTCCTCTTTTCCTACCAGCAGCTTCCACAGTACCTAGCTCTAAGTCCAAAGAGGGGAGTGCATGGAGAGTAGAAGATGTTGACCTGGGGTGGTGGCAGTAGTGGGGATGGGTCAATGGGTCCATTGAGGGTCAGGAGAGGCATGGAGAGAGGGCAAAAAGAAGGGGTTGGAATCACCAGTGAGAAGGAAAAACCTAAATATTGAACCCGGAGTAGCTCCTGTCTGCTCCAAGCAGAGAGGCTCGGGATGGAGTTCTCTTGTGACCACACATGCCTTGTGTCTGAACAAAGACTCATCTCAGCATTTTGTTTTTCTTACTGACGATCCATCACCTGACCTCTGCAGGCACCCAAGCTCAGATGAAATCTCCAGCACCACCTTGCAAGTGTTTGTATGTAGAGTGGGATAAATCTCAGTCCATGGACTCAAGTGTGAAGGAAATAGAATTTTGTCTAGAAACTGGTCTGATCTCTGCCTTGAATCTTTTGCCCCTGGAAGGGCAGAAACCTAAGCCTGTCAGAAGACATCATCCCAGCTTTGTGCCTGCTTGGGGGTGGGGTGTTCCATAGAGCAAAGGATTGCGATGGTCTTGTCCTTAGGCTTCTGTCTCCCTAAGATGGTGTTAGGGGAGGGGGACCTCAGTCCATGTAGGTTGTTGGCACATGTGCCCTCCCACCAGACCCCTCTCCAGATAACTCACTGTGTCTTGGTTCTGGTGGAGACACTCCATGCAACCCGGGTTTGTAGGATTCCAATTCCTCCCCCATAAAGCACTGCAGACGTGATGCAGTGGGAGCTTCATGATGTCTCCCAGTCCTCAGCACACACTGCATGTACTCTGGTCTTTCAGCCAGCCTCCTCCGCACACAGACCCCAAGGCCCCTTCTCTGAGTGCTCTGGTCTGCCCACATTTTCTCTTTTCTTTTCTTTTCTTTTCTTTTCTTTTTTTCTTTTCTTTCTTTCTTTCTTGATATAACTTTACCACTGGCACCTTTTAGATATGGTCATTCATCCAGCAATGGGGGGACTAACTAGATGTATTTGCAGGCTATTTTTATTTATTTTTCTACTTGCTTCTCCACTTACTTTATTCCCAGCTTTATTGAGATATAACAGGTATACAAAATACAACACATAATTAAGGTATACAATCTGGTGAGTTTGGACTGATTAATATACTTGTCCTATCATCTTCACCAAGGTAAGGTAATAGATAACCTGTCACCTCCAAACGTTTCCATGCAAACCTTTGTGTTCTGTTGTGTTGCATTTTGTTTTGTATATTATTGAGCTCTAACCACTTAACATGAGCTCTAAACACTTAACAAATTTTAAGTGCACAATACCTTATTGTTAATTGTAGGCAGGACACAGCACAGCAGACTTTGCCCTCTTCTGTAACTATAACTTTATACTCCTTGGACAACCATTTCTATATCCCTTTCCCCTCAGACCATGGCAACCACCTTTCTACTGTCTACTTCAGTATGTCTGGTCATTTTATATCCCTCGTGCAAGGGGAATCACGGAGTGTTTGCCCCTCTGTGTCTGACTTATTTCACTTAGCATGATGTCCTACAGGTTCATCCATGTTGTTCCCTGTGGCAGGATTTTCTTCATTTTTAAAGGGTGTTATATGTAACTGATGAATCACTAAATTCTACCCCTGAAACAAATAATACACTATATGTTAACTAAATTGAATTTAAATAAGAAAAAATTCCATTGTGGGTATAGACCACATTTTAAGTCATATGGTAGCTGGTGACAGAGGCAAGGGGTACAGGATATTGACAATGATCAGTATAACTCTATGGATCCACAAATCACAATGAAACCCATGATACCAACAGAGTTACAATTAAAAATAATAGGTTTTAATGAATTTTAAAGATTTGATTAAGACACACAGAAAATATATGTATAGTCCCAAACATTCACCTCTTTATACTCTTATGAAACAGTTTAACTTGTTTCCCCCCCAAAAAATGAACAGTCTGGTCATTGGCTTCGAAGGCATACCTATTTCCCCACTAGCCACAGGCTCGGGTCGGGCAGCACCATGTCCAGAACCTTCTCACCTCCCAGGTGTGTCAGGAGGCTCTGGCTTGGGGTCTGTGATGGTGAGATTTTGTGTTGGCTTGACTGGGTTTGGAGCACACAGGTATGTAATCCAACACTAGTCTAGATATTGCTGTGAATATATTTTGTAGATGTTGTCAAAATGTGCACTGAGGTGGTTTTAGGAAAAAGAGATTATCTTCCATAACGTGGGTGTGCCTCCTCCAATTTGTTGAAGGTCTTCAGAGAAAAACAATTTTTATGGAGATTAATGAATAGAAACCCTGCCTGAGTTTCCACCCTTGCAGGTCTGCTAATAGATTTTGGACTCACCAGCCCCCAGAACTGCATGAGCTAATTCCTTAAAATAAATTCCTGTTTTGGTCTCTATATCTCTATCTATCTAATCTATCTGTCTATCTATCTATCTTTGTGCCATCTGTCTCCATCCGGTGCACCTCTATCCCTATGTATTTTTATCAGTATCTATATGCACACATGTCTTGTTTGTTCTGTGTCTCAGAAGAACCCTGACTGACCTACCAAACAACTAATCCAAATATTTCCAACATTTTCCATAGAGTGTGTCAAAAACCTATGTCACCTTCTTTTTCCTGGACTGAGAGTATTTATTTCTCTCATCTTTATTTTTTTTTTTTTTCATATCATTTAGTTCTACTCAACACTAGATTACTTTAGGTTATATCATATATAATAATATACGAAGGTAATATTTTCATCATATCATATCGTATCATATCATAATGTTGTGTGTGTGTGCGTGCTTACCGTCTCTCTCCACGACAGGACTGAAAGGTGCAGGAGGACAGGAAATGTGTCTGTTATCTTCTGTCCCATCTGGTAAATCTCTTCTTGGCACATTGCGGTGGCTCCATAAATACTTGCTGAAAGGATCCAGGGTGAGGTTTGCAGCTCCATTCATACACATCCGACTGATGAGTGTATCATACTGTATGGGAAAAATCCAAGGAAGAAACTCATAGGGCTTTCTGCCTCATCTCATAGATACCTGGCTGAGCAGTGAACGATGGCATTGTGTTAATGAAAAATAAAAACAAATCCCAGAATGGGGTGGGGGAGAAAGGCCCGCACTAGGAGCAGGGGTTTGGCCTGTTGGGGGTTTGCTCAGAGCGAGCGAGGGCAGCAGACTGTTTCGCTGCTCAGGCCTTCCCTCCGTTTCGGCGTCACGATTAGCAGTACCAGGCCTGACCCCAGGGCCTGGGTGCACGCCGTCTCCTCCAGCTGCTGGCTGTGAGTCTCTCCTGCTCTGTTCCTCAGTCTCTTCATCTGAAAAGGGGATAGTGCCTGCCTCAGAGGGGTGGGTGAGGATTCAGGAGGGTGGTGTGTGGCCGAGGTTCAGGGTGCTCCTGGCACTGGGACCTTCCCCGGGGCACGGGGGCAGGTGCCGCAGAAGTCAGGGGGCCGGAGCATCCACTGCTTTATCACACACCCTCCTCCTTTCTCTCCATCTCCTGACCTCACTTCCACCGGCCAATGACATCCAAACTCTGGCCACAGAAGAGGGGATGAATACTGAATGGTCACTGAGTCTGAAAATAGCCCTAAGATTTACAACTAATTGATATTTATATCAGCTAAATTTCATAGTAGACTAATGTGTTGGTAAATGTTCTCCCGTTTTGCCTCTCGGTGGGCGAGTAGACCCTCTGTTCTTGAATTGAGCAAGTCTCCCGGCATCAACCCCCCACCTGCAACCCCAAAGTGGACTGCAGTCCTCAAGGGGGTCCTGTGCTCGGCACTTAGTGAGGTGAAACATAGAGTTTGGCACAAGTCAATTAAGGGATATATGATGAATTAGTCAAATAGACAGGTGATGGATGGATGGATGTACAGACAGGTAGATAGATAAATAGATACACAGGTAGATGATAGCTAGGTAGAGAGATAGACTCATACCAAGACAACTGCAGACCCAACATCAATCTACAGACCTTGTTCCATTTTGTGTCACTATGGAGATCTCCTCTCTCATACACATCTAGAATCATTTACTCTCTCTCTTTTTTAATTACAAGATACACTTCTTTGAAGAATAATCTAACATTTTATGTGCATGTGAGTCAGTTAGAAAACCATCAGAGCTTCTGTACTCCGATGTCTACAGCCAGAACAAGCCCCGCCCACCGTTACCCCTCCCCTGTTCCAGGAAGCCAAGGAAGGATCAGTCCTAGACAGCACATTTTTTTAAACCTTTGAACAAAGACATATAAATGCATAATGCTGTAATATTCAAATACTTTCTCAGCACAAGCTCGCAAATCTGTTTTCAGTGTGATCTGATATTTGACTTCTTGAAAGAAATATATAAATAACAAATTGACTAGGCATAGATATTTATCTTTTGTCTTGACATATGCAAAGCAATATTTTTTAAAGTAATAAAAGGCCAGACTGAAAGTTGAACTATAAGGATGTGACATTTGAGAAAAGATGCCAAAATAGTGGGTGACCATAAAAAAAAATCAAGTGTTTTCCCCACAATAAGAGGGTTTGCCTTGAGCAACCACCAGCCACTCTCTGTGAGTCTCTGCTTGATGTCCAGGGGCTTACGTTCACTTAGAGACCTTTGGGCATCCAACTGCACAGTTCAATGTGTAATTAATCCTTAATTGGGGATTGAAGACTCTCAGCTTACTGCAATCAGCCTCTCGTCCAGCAGGGGCATCTCTCTGTGTATTCCACCTTCGTGTCTCCCAGGTGAGGATGGAGTCCTGTCTTACCCACAGGACAACTGGGCCATAGAAGAAAAGAAGCACTCTTCCCAAGATAGTGGAGACATGGGTTGCATAGGCAAAATGTCAGCCCTTGACAGAGAGGTACTTCATTCCCTGAGAGGTGTCTCCTCTTCAGCTTACAGCACCACCTCAAGGCTGGGCTTTGGGGAACTGCCCATAAGGAGACATCAGAATGAAGTATTCTGGTGGCTCCCCTGTGGGAGGGCTACAGATCCTCCACCCACTGGTTTTGAGGAGCTGGGAACCATCAGTGCCCCCTGGTCCATGGCAGACCTACAGCCAGCACAAGTGGGGATCCCAGTCAGAAACGGGGACCTGCAGGACTCCCAGTGTGGCCGCCCAGCATCCTCTCCACCCCCCTCACCAGCAGAGATTGAGGGGGACACCTGGGCCCAGGGAGAAGTAACAGAGCCTACAGAGCAGGTGCAGGATAGGGGAGTCAGCTCACAGTTGAGTGGGGGTGTGTTCTGGAAAAATAATTCCTTTTGTGTCTATTAAGACTTCAGTCATCAGATTCTTTACATCCCTTACTGCAACTCCTTTGGATGTAAGACTCCCATGAATTTTATGTGTGGATTTCAAAGGCCGGTCACCAGGCCAGCACAGCAAGCCTTGGTCCCCTGGAAGGGCCTTCACGCGGGGTGCTCATGGTGACAGCAATCCACTGCCCTCCACACCACCTCCACCAGCAGTGCCTTCCCGCCCATTCCGAATTCATCTCCCCACTGACTGCCTTGAGGGGGCCGTGCTCGGTTTAAATACCTTGGTAAGGATAAGGTATCAAAGCAATTGTATCCGTGTTCTCAATGGTTCTGCTAGTGCGTGTCTGTTGTGGGTTCTTATTTCCTTATCCAGCAAGGCTGTTTTAATACAGAGATTAGACCCTGGGCAGAGCAGAGGATCTGCTAACCAGGGACATATTTTAAGATCAAATGCTCTTATTAATGCCTTATTGAAAAAATTAATTTCTAGTACAATGTTTCCTCTTAGAAGTTTTAGTGCTTTACTTCCCTGCAAAGTCTTACGCGCTGGTTTAACTGCGGTAGATTCTTGCTTCTGAGTGATTTTGCACACTGCTCTGTGTTCCCCAGTAAATGGATGTTGGGACAATATGGAAAGAAATAGGTCCCTAGGCTTCCTTCTGCCAGGCTTGTTCAATTGTTGCTGAAAGCCAAGTGGTTCTGTCAGGAGAGCTCCTTCCTCCATCCAGGAAGGTCAGAGTAGCTGGGTGTGGGTGGGACCCCTAGTCTGGGGCGGGCAGGCAGGGCGGGACCTCTGGGGACAGCCCACGGGACTGGTGGAGATGTCATTCACCTGGGGGCCAGAACAGGTGCGCCCACAGTTGGCAGGGGTGAGAACCCACGGCAAGGGGGTCAGGTGACCCAGCTACAACAGGGAGGGCAGGGCCACAGGAGGGGATGGGGGCAGTCGGTGCGCACAGAGGTTGGGTCTGCAGAGATCCGGGCGGAGATGCCTTTCCCTGGGGGTGCGGATCTTGCCTCCATTTTGTGCAGTCCTGGAGAATGGCCTTAAAGGGTTTTCCAGCTGTTAGCAAATAAAAAGCGGCTTATTAGGAGGAGAAAGGGCTGCTAGGTTAGGAGCAAAGATCCCTATGGCATGTAGTAGAAACATGTAGGTTTCACCCCACACAGACTTACACAGGCCATTTCAAAATGATGAATCAAAGTTATCAGGCAACTTTAAATTAAATTTTATATCCAAGCAGCATTTTTTTAAAAAATCAAACATCATGTGTCTCTACTAGATGCCCATCCAGCCACCCTGCCCTCCAGAGCCGACTAGAAGCACATTGCATACTTCAGGATGATTTCGATTAAAAAACCTAGCAGTTAAAAGAAAAAAAAAAAAAAAAAAGTAGTACACAATAGGACAAAGTTCCACTGAATGGAAGTGATTGATTTCCCAAAGATGACAAGTAAGGGGATGGTTTTGGTTGTTTGTTTTCCCTCTTACAAAGATTTCCAGTTTCGCATTTTCCTGGGAAATGTCTTGCTTTCATTCTGAATTCTTTGCTTTTATCAGTAAATGTGAAAGGGAGGGAAAGGATACTTTTTTAAATGACTCCAAAGATAATGCCAGTATTGATTCGTACTCCAAAGTGAGTGTGGTGATTTTAGCAGCAGAGTTAAAAGAAAGAAGGTGCTTTGCAGCAGAGCACTGGCTTTGGGTGGGCTTTCTGGTGAGGGAGGGGTGCAGGCGGCCAGCCCAGGATCTTCCACTCCCTTCTCTGGTCACCGCTGTGTGACAAAGACAAAGGGGCACCCCCCTTCCACAAAGGTCTGATCTCCTCGGCCCAGTGCCCCCAGTCCCGCGGTCCCCAGAGGCCATCCTATCGCTTCCTGCCACCAACTGGGTCACCTCTCTGCCCAGCTCTCTCCTGAGCCCTGCCGTTCAGGGCGAAGAAGAAATCCAGAGCTGTTGAATGATGATACGGGTAGTGAATTAAAAAAAAAAAAAATTAAGTGCCAGCAACAACATCCAAATAAAAGGTGGGGGGCGGGTGTGGGAGAAAGCAGTCCCTGAAGAATGTGGGAAGATAAATAGGGCCCACACTTTGTTTCATTGTCAGGAGCACTCTGGGGTTATTTGAAGCTCTTATTTATGCTCTGTAAGCAGAACAATACTGGAGAAGAAATGATTAAATACCAGCTCTGTGAGCTGCAGACGTCTCATTGTGGTGTTGGGCTCACCACTGGGTGGTTCTGATAAAGGCAATCTGAGTTGATAGCTGATACAGTTTGCCAGGAGTCATCTGGGGCTGCTGACAGCTCGGGCGCTTTAATAAAATCATTAGAATGTAAATGTTTTTATTGCGGAATAAAGAGCCTCCAGCGAAGTTGACACTGCTCTCCCTCCGCTGGATGGGAGTGCCGATTAGCATTCAAATGATATCATGATAGGCTGGTTATCTTTATTAAAATTTTTCAAATCGAGTCTTCATTTTGCATGATTGAGTTTTAAACAAATGCAATATCCAGTCGGCTGTTGAGCTGGCCTGAACACTCCTGAAATAATTAAAGTGCTCCTTTTATTTTTTTAAACATGTGTTTCATAAGAAATGAATTGGATTTGCTATTTTAATATGACAATATCTAGTTAGCTTTGCATAAAAACAGGGATGTTATAGCATAATTATTGAAAGTGTACAGCTTTTAAACATATGTTTCATAAAGCTGAATTCAATTTTCTGAAATATGACAATACCAGTCACTTGGTGAAGTGTAAAATCAAGAGATGGCTTGATTGCTGAGATCAATCCTGTGAAATTCTTTGTAATTGATGGCGGCCCGTGGAGCACAGACGTGGTGTTTCGGAAGAAGGGAGGGTCTTTTCCATGAACATTTACACCTGCCCCAACTCAGACGGTGGAAGGGGCCTCAGTGCATGCTTGGATTACAGGCACTTGACCATGGAAGCAGCGATTATCCAGAACAAACTAAACCCTCATTAACAGAAAGCTCAGGGAGGCTTGTGTGGATGTGAGCAGAACTGCACGGCCTCCCGGTGGAATCTATCATGCAGAGGGAGGCTGGCCAGGGCCATCCCTCTCTACACATCTAGCAATCCTTCTCCCTGAGTCTGGGGTTCCTTTCTCCGCACTGACCATTCTCAAAAGTCACATTGTGTTCCTGACTCAACAACTGTTTGCAAGACTATGATGGGTGATTCTTGGTTATAAGGACTTGACAAAATCAATGTAATAAATATTCCTTAAAAATATGTCCCTGGAATGGTTGGGGTATTGATTCCAAAAGGGAGGTGGCTGTAGAACCAATTTCCTAGAAGGGGCGACTTTTGAAGAAGTGGCCAAGTGTTGTCCATGTTCTTCACGGAGAGGAGGAGGCACACTGCTCCCACTTCGTCGGCAGATGTTTTTGTTAATTGCTTTTTTGCTGAGATAAAAAGAGATTTTGCGAAAAATGACAATGCATTTTGTCAACCTATATGATTATATTAGCAGACTCTTAAATCTTGTAATAATATCTTTCTAACCAGGGCACAAATTCTGAATTAGATAGGCTTAATTGATACGTAAACTCATATGTGTGAGTCTGCTTCATAAAGCTAAGGTCAATGTGTATATTATAAGCTAAGAGTGCAGGAAATTTGACGTTGGGTTCTAAATTGGCAAATGTACCTTACCTTCCTGTCTCAAAGATGTCATTTCAGAGTGGGGTACCCAGGGGAGAATGTTGGGCATTCAGGGCAAATGGAAACAAGTATTTTTTTTTTTTTTTCTTTTTAAATCACTATCCTAGAGAGGAGGTGCTGTGGTCAACGTAGACAAAATGAATCTTTTACACAGTGTTTTGGATCTGTAGGCATTGTAAAAGAACTCTTAATGTCATTGCAGGGGACAGAACCATGAGAGGACAGAGTCCTGTGCTCACAGGAACATTCCTTAATCCTGCCCAAAGAGCAGCTGGTGTGGTCAGTTTGTATTTCTACCTCAGGGAGAGAAAGCAGGGAGAATGGCCAGGAATCACGGAAGAGTCTCCAAGGAGAAAGTCCTTGGTGGCAGCCCTCCCACCCTCCCTTCAGAGAGGGTACTCCAACATATTAGCAAATCAAATGTAGACTGAGAAACAAAAATCTGATGTGATCCAGTGAAAAATGACCCTACACCTGACTGTGATGGAGAACTGGGAAATGAAATAGAAACTACACCTTTCCAAAACAGGTTGCAGCATGAATTGCAAAACAGACAAACTCAAGCAAAACAATAGCAAAGCCATCAACAATCATTGGAGGCCAAACCCCTTATCACCAGGGTGCCCAGACCCATGCTCTAGGGTAAGACCAGAAACCCACCTACGGGTAACTCTGCATGGGCCAGTGGTTTCTAAAGTGAGGCCAGTGACATCTAGGTTTATAAATTCTGACCATTCCCTGCCAAGGCACCCTATGAGTAAGTCCAGTTCTTCAAACTTTATGTGACCCTCCCTAAAACACTCCAATTTCCCTGTGGTCTATGACATCCTTTGCTCCAGCAAGTAACACACCTAACCTAACTGACTATAGGTGGCCTTCTACTGATGGCCACTGGCACCAATCCATTTTGGAAACCTTAATTCTTCCAATTTTCTCATAGCTTTAGAGGAGGGAAGATCCACAAATGAGCTGGAATTTAAAAGCCCCCCTCAGTTGAAGGACATCTTGGTCCTTGAACAGATAGATGGATAAAGAAGATGTGGTACATATCATCTGCAAAAAGAGAGAGTTTGACATTTTCTTTGCCAATTTGAATACCTTTTATTTCTTTTTGTTGTCTGACTGCTGTTGCTAGGACTTCCAGTACTATGATGAACAAGAGTGGCGAGAGTGGGCATCCTTGACGTGTTTCTCATCTTAAGGGAAAGGCTCTCAGCTTCTCACCTTCCCCATTGAGGATGATATTCGCTGTGGGTTTTTCATAGATGGATTTTATGAACTACAGGAATGTTCCCTCTGTCCCTATACTCTGAAGAGTTTTAATCAGGAAAGGATGCTGTATTTTGTCAAATGCTTTTTCTGCATCAATTGAGAGGACCATATGGTTCTTCTCCCTTCTCTTATTAATGTGTTCTATAACATTGATTGATTTGCGGATGTTGAACCACCCTTGCATCCCGGGGATAAATCCCACTTGGTCGTGGTGGATGATCCTTTTAATGTATTGTTGGAATTGCCCTTAGGCACGCCACACCATTGACCTTAAGCACAGGGACGATCCTGGTAGATGGCTGAGTGGGCTGTCCCCAGTACTTGTGCATAGGAGTTATTCTCCTTATGTGCTCTTCATCCCCTTGATCTAGCCCCTTCCGAGAGCTGAGTTCTGGTTTATAAACAGATGCCTAAGATGTGAAGAAGGCCCTGCTGTCCTGGCCACAGAGCAAACATTAGGCGCCCGGCTCTGCAGTTACTCCTGACTATGGGTGCAACAAAGAAGTGAGGGCAGCATAGATTTTAGCCTGGGGCATGGAATCTACTGACCTCAGCAATAAACGAATAAAGAGGGAGATCGAAAAGATGAGTCATGTTGTGGAACTGGTTGGCTTCTCCACTGGTAATTTCCCTAACAGACCCTATGCTCAAGTAGAGCGTTCAATAGGTGTTTTCCTAACTGGTGCGCCACTCTCCACCCAATGACCCAAGCAGGCTTTCAAGTACTTACCTTCTAATAGATGTTTTTTCTTCTTTATTTTTCAAAGCATTTGACTTTTATCTGGCCATATATTGAGAGCTGAATTTCATGACTCATTTGATTTAATATTGAACACCTGCAGTGTAAATAATAGTTCATATTTAAATTAGAGGGCTTGAATCACAAATGTGATGGTGTGGTTTACTTCAGAACAGTGGCTATTTTAGCCTTTTTCCATCTTTATATCAGGAGTTTTATTTTTCAATACAAAACAAAGACGGGAATGATCACAGGAGAAAGTGCGCCCTATGCCTCTTACCTGCATCGGAGGTCTGTGTTCTCTACAGTTGGAATCTCCCACTTTGGAAATTCATGGTAACTTTGCTCTTTTCCAATTAAACATATTATTCTTAGTTGTGTGTGTGTGTGTGTGTGTGTGTGTGTGTGTGTGTGTTTAATTGTGCTGCCTTAAATTGTTTACTTTCAGAATAGAATGAAGTCCTGGGTGAAAATGCTTTGTTGCCCAAGATTGAAACAAGATTAAATGTGTGCTGTTTGGCTTATGGACGATCACAGTCTGGGGGTGCGAATAACTCAGCCCCATGCATCTGGCACAAATGGAAGACAAAAAGAGAGAGATGGACCTAGAGCAAAGAGGGCTCCCAGAGACAGGAACCTCTCCTCCAACAGAAAGGCGACAATTCCCTTCGGACTATTCTAGTCACACAAAGGCCAAGTTATCTCAAAAGGATCCACTGTGTTTAATTTGACAACAAAGATCTGAGCTCTCAGCATCCTCTATTGATAGGAATCTTTCTCATACAACCGCACGGTTATAGGACACCACTGTAGGACAGCAAACCCCATGCTGGAGCGTGGAGCCCCATCGCCCCCTCCTCTAGGAGGTGCCTGAGGAATTTGCCCATAGATCAGTGGGTTGGGCTACAAAGACAAGATTCCAGTCAACATTTAGAGTATATGGTAATTTTAAGTATGAACTCCAAATGTGCATCTCATGTTTTCTTTTAGCTGATGCTAGTGATTTGGTATTCCTCTTTTAGCCTGAGAACGGGAAAAGATAGAAGCCACGCAGGTATGCACCTGCCTCTGAGGGTAGAGAACTTTCTGTGCCTCCTATCTTTTTTTTTTTTTTAAGATTTTTTATTTTTAAGTTATCTCTACACCTAACATGGGAATCGAACTCACAAACCTGAGATCAAGAGTCACATGCCCTGCACACTGAGACAGCCAAGTGCCCCTCTATGCTTCCTATCTTAAGGAAAGATAATGTGTAAGTCAATGTGAGGTCTCATTTTGTTTGTTTGTTCATTTGTTTGTTTTTGTTTTGTTTTCCTGTTAATTCACATGATTACCACACATACGAGTCTAAAATCACGAAGTACAGGCATGTGCATGGTGCACACATTCTGCCCCATTTCTAGGTCTTGCAAGAAAGACTCTAATAGGAAAAGCCCATCTCTCCTATCTGAGCCCCATGCCTACTCCAAATGGGCATCAGATTTTCCACATTGATATTATCAAACATTGGCAGTCTCAGCAGCAACAACACTAAACAAATTGTCAGGGGAAGGAGGAAGTTGTTTTCTTTTTCTTTTTCTTTCTTTCTTTGTTTTTTTCTTTCTTTTCCCTCTTTTAGCAGCTGGACTTAGAAAAGAAGACAGGCATGAAATTTGTGGGTAGATCTGTTTCAACAATGGCAAGAACTACCAATTGTGTAATCCAATTTCAACAGGGGATTTCTCTTTATCTTAATAACTAGTGAAATGGGTGGACCTCAAATTTCATTTCAGTTTGGAAACACGCCCAACATTTTGGAGATGTTTATTCCAAACTCAGCCAACGCTAGAAACGTCTCCAAGCTCTAAAATCTTTCCGGGAATTGCACCAAAGCAGATTTTTTGGTGAGATTTCTAATTCTTCCGGCTTCTGGAACAGCCTCCCCTCAAAATCCTTCGGTCATTCAGTGTCTAATCAAGACCAGAAGAAACAGCATGGGCAATTCTGGAGAAGACAAATCATACACCCCTAAGAATTTATGTCCGCATTTCAGATCAAGTTTCAAGGAAGTCCTGACTATATCCAAATCATGCCTCCCCTTCTGACAACTTCGGGGAAGCTCTTCTACTGGTATTTGTGTGCCTTAATCTCAGAGCATTAGGAAAAGAATATGTCCCAACATGGCCAGGTTCTTCAAAAGGAGGACAGATGTGAATAGGTGGGGATTTTAATATGCAGGTGGCTATTTTTGCAAAGCATTTCTTCATCTTTTGCAGTCTCTTCGGACTCTGGAGATAAGGAATTCTATGGAGGCTTCTTCATTCCCCAGAGATGCTCCCTTTGTCGTGTGGAAAGGAATATTAAGAAAGAATGCTCAGGGTCATTTGCTCCCCACAGCAGCCAAGTTCACGCTTCCTTGCTGTATCTGTGCTTGATTTTAAGGTGTTTTCCAGTCTTTGCTGACAATTGTGTCCAAAGACATAAGAATGTCAAAAGCACAAAGATGTACAAGGACAAATAAAGATAGGGTTGATGTAATTGAGAGCAGCACAGAAACAAACACGTTGCACAAGGCAGGGATGAGTCACTGGATGACAGACACAGTGCTGAAGGCCCAGCCTTGGTCCTGCAGCAGGTGGGGAGCACGGGGCCACGCAGTCCAAGGGATCGGCGGAAAGGCCAGCTCTGAGTGAACTGGAGCGGGCGGAGAGAGGGAGGGCAGTCCTGAGAGCCGCCAGTCAGCCCTGTGGGCTCCGGGGACCTCAGAGCTCAGGGCCTGCAGGGGAAATTCAAACCACTGGTGCTCCTGGGGGCTCAAGGCACCTTCTACTCTGGCCAGTCTCAAAGTGGGTGGACCTCTCCCCTCCCAGGAGCTGCCTGTGACCCCTGGGAAGTCAAAGGGATGTCCCAACGTAGATGAAGCTGGGTCCCCTCGGGAAAAGACACCCAAGGGGAAGAGGCGTCTTCGCTTCAACCAAAAACACTGCGTTGGTGGATCCAGGAGGCAGCTTAAAAACTTCCTAGTCAATTGGGACTTGCAAAAACCAACAAATGAAAAAGAGCAAGAACACAGACTTAGGACAATCCTCTGATTCATCCATGTTTAAGAAGGGGCATCTATGAATTTCAAGAGTCTATAATTTTTGTTTAAATGATATAAATGGATTTTGTTGTTTGTTTCTTTAGTCAGTCAATGGACATTTCTGGAGAGCCTCTTCTGACTGCTGGTCTTCCCTCTAGGGCAATAATGAGAAATACAGCTGGATAAAGTAGCTCCTCTGTTCTCCAGGACAAGTAAACCCATCACAGGACAGCGGCACGGGGAACCCTAACATCCTATGAGGGTCGCCAGGCAGGACCTGGCTGAGGCAGGAGTGGGAGGAGCAGGGGGTTGAAGGCCCACAGGCTACATCTAGAGCCACACAGGATTTTCTCTGAATTTAAATCACTTGTGGGTTCTGTTTATTTCGCAACACATACTATAGAGAAGATAGTAACACTTCACAGACCCCCAGAGATGATAGATGGTAATAACTCACCTGATTTGCTTTAGGTCTCTCTTTTCTATTATAGTAAAAATATATATAAAGTGAATTTTAGCATTTTATTCATTTTTTTAAATTTTATTATGTTATATTAGTCACCATACAATACATCATTAGTTTTTGATGTAGTGATCCACGGTCCATTGTTTTCGTATAACACCCAGTGCTCCATGCAGTACATGCCCTCCTTAATACCCATCACCAGGCTAACCAATCCCGCCCCCAAAACCCTGTTTGTTTCTCAGAGTCCATAGTCTCTCATTGTTCATCTCTCCCTCCAATTTCCCTCCCTTCATTTTCCCTTCCTTCTCCTAATGGCCTCCATGGTATTCCTTATGTTCCACAAATAAGTGAAACCATATGATAATTGACTTTCTCTGCTTGACTTATTTCACTTAGCATAATCTCCTCCAGTCCCATCCATGTTGATGTAAAAGTTGGGTATTCATCCTTTCTGATGGCTGAGTAATATTCCATTGTATATATGGACCACATCTTCTTTATCCATTCATCTGTTGAAGGGCATCTTGGCTCTTTCCACAGTTTGGCTATTGCGGACATTGCTGCTATGAGCATTGGGGTGCATATGGCCCTTCTTTTCACTACATCTGTGTCTTTGGGGTAAATACCCAAGAGTGCAATTGCTGGGTCATAGGGTAGCTCTATTTTTAAATTTTTGAGGAACCTCCACACTGTTTTCCAAAGTGGCTGTACCAACTTGCATTCCCACCAACAGTGTAAGAGGGTTCCCTTTTCTCCACAACTCTCCAACATTTGTTGTTTCTTGCCGTGTCCATTTTTGCCATTCTAACTGGTGTAAGGTGGTATCTCAGTGTGGTTTTGATTTGAATTTCCCTGATGGCTAATGATGATGAACATTTTTCCATGTGTCTGTTAGCCATTTGTATGTCTTCTTCAGAGAAGTGTCTTTTCATATCTTCTGCCCGTTTTTTGACTTATTTGTTTTTTTTTATTCATTTTTAAGTGTGCCATGTGGTTGCATCAGGTGCCTTCCCACTACCCATCTCCTTCCGCAGAACTTAAACTCTGTCCCCACTGAGCACAGACTCCCCCACCCCAAGCCCCCAGCCCCACCCTTGTGCTTCTGTCTTTGTGAATCCCCCTCAGCTGGGACCTCAGGTGGGTAGAATCCAGCAGGATTTGTCCTTTTCTGACTGGCCTCTTTCTCTGTCTAATGTCTTCAGGGCTCATTCATAGTATAGCATGGCTATGATTGCCTTTCCTGCTTCAGGCTCAGTAACTTTCCATCTCATATATGGACCATATAGCTTTATCCATCTGTCTGTCCATCAGTGGATACTTGGGCTGCTTCCCACCTTTTGGCTGTTATGAATAATGCTGCTGGGAACACAAAATTACATCCACAGTAAAAGTTGGCACTTGCCTCCCCATCCAGGACCCCCATTCCCCTCTGAGTGGGGCACCACCATCCTGATGTTACCCTTTATCACTCCTAAATATGTTATGGAAATTGTCAACTTAGGTGTGTGTTCATAACTATACATAATATTTTTATGTGTTTGAAAATTAGCACACAATCCACGCTGTGTAATCTTGCAAAAGATTCAATAAGCATGTTTCTACTTTTATAATATGAGAGAGAATGAAAAGAAAATTAGGATTTTAGAAAAATCTAGTTGAGAGTTGAGGTATCATTTTTGCTAATTATGCCAATAATTATTTTAGTTTTTATTTTATCTCCTTTCAAGTACCTTAGTTGGTTCCAGAGACACATGCATTTAAAAGTACTTGTCGATAGAGGTTTTTAAAATGTATGTATATTTTTTGGAAGAGGGGGATTGGGGCTCCATACAAGTGACAGGCCCTTGAAGAAGGAAGGGTAGAGGGCAACAGGAGTGGGACACCTTGCTTTAATTAGTGTCATCCTAGCTACAGTCATAGATCCAAGGCTTAGTTTTGTAGGGCTTTATTTCTCACACAGAAACCCTGTCTAGTGGCTGGACATCAGTGGGGTGGCTGTTCATGCAACCACTAGGGTCTGGCAAGCAGCATCTGCCCTCCCAGCAAATGCCCCTGTCATGGGCATCCCCCAGGCAGCAGGCAGAGCGAGCTGGGAGGATCGGGGCTGGCCCTATAGGGACCTCGTGCTGCCTCTGGCCACGTGTGGATGGTCAGCACCCAACCTCAGGTCACAGCTAACCCTGGGGACCAGGTGGGTAGGCGGTGGGGGGGAGTGGGCATGCCTGGAGGAGCGGGTGTGGGGGCAGCAAGGTAGTCTTGTCCACGCTCATTTCACTGGCCTTACATCTGACACGGGAGTCAGGCCAGCGTAAGTGGGACCTGAGAGGACTGTGTACAGTCCGGGGGCCTCGGGTCCTCTTGGGACACCTGTGTCTCCACAATCTCTAAGCAGGTGCAGATCTCTCCAGAGCGCCCTCCCTGCCCTACCTGTCCGGAACTCTCCCTGGCTTCCTCCTCCCTGCCGGGCAGCCTAACTTCCATCTTGCCAAATTTCTCTTTTCCTTCTGTTCTCCTTCCTAGTTCTGGAAGGTCCAAAGGTAAGGTGTGCTGGTGTTGAGCCAGGGGGAGACCCTGTGGCCCTTTTCTTGCCAGCCGTGGGCCCAATTCCGCGGGAAATGTCGCACAAACAGCGGGACCTCTCCCAGGATTGGCCACCCCGCTGGGGGGCGCTGGGCACCCGAGAGCCCCGCGGGCTCTTGTCTGGACTTCGCTCAGAGACCAAGCGTCTGCGCCCCACGTATAAACGCGGCGCCTGGGTCCACAGGCTCAGCCACAAACTGCCCCGCTCGGCACGGCTCCCGTGAAGAGCCCCTTCGGAGTCCGACCATTCTGCTTCCCGGGAGTCCGCTCTGCCGTTCAGTCGTCTGGCGGCCAGCGTCAACCACAACAACACATGAACAAAAAGAGAAAAGTTTTCTGTTTCATGTTAAAAAGTATAAATATTGTATTATTGATTCAGAAAGGAAATGTGCTGCGTGAGAACTCAAAGTACAGCTGAGGCGAACCCCAGGGCCAGCTTATGGGATGGGATATGAGCACAGTTTTAGAATGAAAACAGATGCTGTTCTTCATGAAGGAGAAAAAAAAAAAAAAAAAGTTTGCCTTTTTGGTCTCAGCAGCAGGCTAACACCTGGGCCAAAGATTTCAACGTGAAAATGTGCAATTACGTCTATTCTTGAGAACGGGGCAGAGCGAGGGAAGAGGTAACTCTGAGGGTGCAAAGGAGCAGGATGCCTGCACAGCCAGCTCTGTCCCAAGAGGAGCAAAGAGCCTCCCCAGTCCCGGCTCAGCTGGTGATTGGAAGACGGGTGGAGATGAGGGAGCCATTGGATGGGCAGCCGTGACATCCCTCCATCTCTGCGCGGAGAGTTCCTGCGGGAACCCGCGCACTTCCTGCCTCACCCCCTGCATACTGAAACCCTCCCACGCTTCTGTCAACTCAAACAGGCACCTTCTCTCCCCCTGTAAGTTTGAGAGTCCCTTCGCCTTCACTCATCTGTCACCGCCATCGTTAGCACCTAGAGCGTTCCACCAGCAACTTGCAAAGTGCTTACTCAGGTCTTTTATCCTCTCCACGTCAAAGTCGTTTGATACTGAGTGTAATTTTGCAAAGAAAAGCATCCCAGGGGAGAGCTTTAGGAGATTCCTCTGTTTTTAACCCTTCTTCCAGAAAAAATTAGATGCAAACACTTCCACTTAGTTCGTTTGCTTCTCAAGCGAAAGGATCGCGTCTGATATCTGAACCTGATGTGGTGCAATGCTTAGGAGACGGAATTGAGAAGCAAAGCTTGGCTCCCAGAGGCTTGGGCTGTATTGACCAGATGGTGACCAGATTTAAGCAATTGTAGTCTCCTGGTCAATGACTAAATTTCCTGTGCATATTTGCTGTCCATTAGTGTACAGAGTTCGTACTAGAGCGGTGTCTTGACACATGGGAGCGAAGTTGGCAGTTTTTTGGAGGGTCCCGGTTTGGTCTGTGTAAGGCACGTCCAGCGTTTGCCTGCAGAGCCAGGCCTGGCCTTGGGTGGCTGTCTTTGTCCTGCTGGTGTGGGCATGACTGCTCTCCAGGAAATGAGCAAAGTGAGCAGAATTGGGAGAAATCAGGAACCCGTCTCAGTCTTCCTTCATGTTGAAGAGGGGATGGCTGAAGATCACAGGTCTCTTGACTGTGAGGAGAAAGACCGTTCCTTCCAATCTCTCCCATCAGCCTTGTCAACCACCCCCATCCCCGCTGTTCAGAGTTGTACACTGTCACTGTGGAAAGGAAAGACCACTAACCTCCTGTATCACGTTAACACACAACACCAATGAAACTGATGTGGCTTAGCACCCTGTGATCGACCCACAGCCCAAGTCTGCATCCCAGACCCAGGGAAGGATTTCAAGGGGGCGGCAATCATCTCAGAAGCTCCCTAAAAGGCCATCCATTTGATGACATACTTCATTATAATGTAAAAACAACCACAAAAATAATCATATAAAATGTCATCAGTGGTTATTAAAACAGCATTTTACATTGAGCAGACCAGGTCCAGACTCTCCCAAATTATTTTGGAATTAAGACAGCCATCTTGTACATTGGTACTCTTTGATAAATCATCTAAGATATCTGAACATCTAAGTAATCTAAATAATGAGATTGATGCAAAGGGCTGAAATGGATCCCAGAAGAAACCAGTGGCTCTCTGGGAACAAGCCAACAGCCATGTGCACGTTAGCCGACCACGCACCCCACGGAACGGCCAGCTCGCCCCAAGGTGTCTCCTGCTGCTTCTTGTGGGGACCGAAGGTGAGGCTGCAGGTCAGGAGTCAAGCGCACACCCGGCTGGGTCCAGAATGAGAGCAGGACTTCCGGCTTCGTGGGGATGCCCAGCGCCGGTCCTACGCGTGAAAGACTGATGCCACTTCGGTTCAGTTGAATCGCATTTGTGCTGCGACCCACCTCCTTCTCCTCTAAAAATCAGGTCTCCAAAAGGAGCATACGGGACACGAGAAACGAGGAAAAGGGCAGATGCATTGTGCCCGGAGAGGCGTGTGGCCCTGGCAGCAGCGTCTGCTGAGACAAGACACGGGCCCCGAGGGTCCGGCCCTGCCACCTGGGTCTTGGAGCTCCTGCTGCAGATTCAGCCCTCAGCCCCCTTCCTCCCACGCCAGAGGGCTGTGAGCACTGCATTCCCCAAACCAAAGGGCTCAGGCCCTGCTTATTGTAGCCATTCACCCCAGAATAGGGAAAGATGCATTTTGTAGCAAACAGAATAAAACAGACAAAGATCCTGGGACTCTTAAGTTTTCGTTTCCTTCGCTCTTCACATCCCAAGTTGTGACAGATGCACGGCTTTGCAATGGAAGTGTATCTGCCTTCGTCACTTTCTGTCCTGGTGGCTTTGCTGACACAGGGCTCCGTTAATCATCGTTCCCAGCTCCTCTCCCACTGCCCCCCACGTGAGGACGCCTGAATAGTGCCAGGCTGCTGCGGTGGGTTCTTTCTGCTCCATCAAGAGTGAGAAGTGACAATATGACAATGAGCTTCCAAGGAGGCTTGGGGGCCGCTCAGGAGCTAACTAAAGATTAACAAGCCTCGCCTCACTCACCACTCCCCCTGCAAGGAAAGGGGCCCCTGGCTTTCAATGGGGGTTTTGTGGGTACAGCTCACAAAGGCACAGGCATAGAAAGGATCTGCCCCCCCCCCGTGGGTCCAGCCGTAGGTGGGCATGGCCACAGTCAGCCGAGAGTGACCTTTGGGGAAGTGCTCGTTTGACCCAACTTCAGAAGTGACCACAATAAGCTAGCACAAAGGGGAATGTAAACTGGCAGAAAAACGCAGGGTAATAGACCCGCTCACACTGTGCTGAAGGGGACTCCAGGGACCAGCCAATCCATGCGAGAAGAATGGTACAAGCTGGAAGGGACGCCGCAAGATTAATCACCAGCGCGATGCAGATTTAGCACGTTAGGTGAAAAGATAAATGTGGAAAAGCTGTGTCAAAACCCACGGTGTGGCCCACATGGCAATTCAGGGTCAGTAATAGAACTCCGCTCTAATTATCCTGGGGAGATAATATTAACTTATAGTCCAGTGTGAGCGAGCGATTCCATAACTCATCACTCGATGGGCTGCGCGTCGCATTGTGTTATTGAAATATGATGGCTCCATTTTCACCCTGTCATAATGACAACTGATGGGCTTATTTTCTTTCTCTGTGCCTCTGGGGGATGATGAAATAGTAAGCAAACATTCCTTCTGGTGAAAGAGCAGCGCTTTATCACGCGGGCTTCGGCTTTGGAACCGCACTGGCACGCGGCGCCGCGCTTTCCTGGAGCTGAGGCTGCCGAGCTTTGCGCCAGGACGGCGGGGGCCTGGGGCAGGGATCTGGGGGGTGGGGGCAGCGGGCGCCTGGGGCAGCGAGCGCCTGCCTTGTCCCGCGCCCCAGAACCCTGTCCCCAAAGCGGCCCTGGCTTGCTCACTGCCCTGGATTCTTTAGCATCCAGGCCTCTTTAATTTACTGTCATTGCAGGGCGGAGCTTTAGGGAGGGAGGGGAGATTTATTAAAAACTTCACCATCCTGTTATTGCTGCGTTTCCCGACCAGGCCTCAGTGCTCCCCGTTCCTCTACCCCTACAGTATGCGCGGCAGATGCGTCTTCCCATGGAGGATCCTACCCTTTCCACCCTGCTCCCCATGCGGGTACTTTATCTTTGTTTTCTTCACACATTTCTGTCTGCATCCTAAGAAGCTATAGACAAATGCAGGGTTAAACTTTCCCCTAAACTTTAAGGTAAAGTCCCATAAAATTCCAAGTAAACACTGTTTCGGGGTTAATTGAAATGAGGATAAGGAGTGTGTTTTGGGGATTTGAAAGCTACCTACTCTGTCCTGAAATACAGAAGAGGCAGGAAGGCCCTGGAGGAAGCCAGAGCCCCCTTCCGGTGGCAGGCAAATGGGAGGACAGCTAAGGCCCTGGTATGCCACCGCCCCCCACGCCCTCCAAGAGAAGCGCCCACAGATCAGGCCTCAGCGAAGGACCCCAAGCCTGCTGGCCTTGCAGGAGAGGGGCAGCCAGAATGGGAACGCAGCAGGACGAGGCCAGAGCCGGCCCCTCCTGAGCATGCCTGGCTGGGAGATTAATGGAGCTTTTGGTTCTCAAGGAGATGGTGGTAAATAAAGGCATTCAGAAGCCCTCCGCCCTCCCTCTGGGGAAGTTTATACACATTTCCACAGTTTGCTATTTTAATTGAGAACAGAAAGCCAGTGCTTTCTTTCCCCCTGGATTTCGGGGAAAAAAGGAAGTTTGTCTAAAACCATCCTCATTTGGTCCTTAACCTCGTGGTGATCAAGCATGGCCTCAGAGGGCAGAAGGTCTGCACTATTGTTGGTCAGGGAGACGTGAGACGCCTCCCGGAGGGATGCCTCTCTCACTTACATTGTTTGGTCTTAAAAGAGGTTCCAAGAAAGCGTTCTGAGTGAGAACAATGCAGTCCACAGCGACTGCAGCCCCCGGAATGAGACACCGAATCACCTGGTTTTTGCCCTCTGGTCCCAGCCATGGGATCCGTGCAGGAGCCTGGCATTGTCCCTGTATTTAGTTCCCCACGAGGTAGAGAGTACACACCAGCTTATTAAAATCTGCTTAGATCCTTGAAGGCATCAATCAAATCTCAGGGTCACTGTAGTGAGAGTCTCTCTCCTCTCAATTATTCTGATCCTGGACTAGATAATCAGAAGCGCATCACTCATTCATAATCACCGAATGCAAGCTTTCTAATGGGGGAAACAAAGGGCTTTCCATCTGTTTCTTTTGGGGTTTTTGGTCAGTCACCTGAACACAGAGATAAACACACAGAGCAAAGCATCTGGGCCTTCAAGATAATGACTACTCAGAGATCTACACTTCATTGTGGGAAATGAACTAAAATACTGATAATGAAATGAACAACCTGTTCGGATCAGTGGAGTTCACATAGAGACCGAAGCTGCTGGCCTTTCTGAGAAGGAGCACATGGACTGTGGGCAATGGGTCATTTATTATACGAATTTACAGCGCCCCTCCCCCCCCTCCCCGGGGCTGTGGGACTAGCATCATCCTGGACATCTGAGGATCAACAGGAAGGAGCCAGGGGGATGGACTTGGGCAAATCCCTTCAGATGAATTGCCAATCCCGAGCAGCACAGCCCGAAGTCATTCCCAAACTCTGTTGACGCAAATTTGTTTTCAGTTTCTTAAATATCATTGTAAAACACCCACTTTCTTCAGAGATGCCCCAGTAGGCTGGGGAGACAAAACAGCACTTTAAAAAGACATTCAGTCCGTATTTACATGAACAATCATGACAGCCTGGTGAAGCATTACTGTCTGTAAAGTATTATATATTTTAAGGGTCCTGGTAATTTATGTTTAAGATGTTCTTCCTACACATTTGCAGTATATAATGGAAGGTTCCTATGACATTTATAAAGGAACAGCTACGATCTGCTAGCTAAATGGTATGCAACTTTCTATAAATTATAGTCTGAAATTTGCTCTAATGTTCAAGTATTTCTGTGACAGATTTTTCTCCAAGAAAAATTGGACAGAAATGTGCAAAGGTATAATCCGTTATAACTGTGTTAAAGGCATGACTAGAACATTACTCTCAGAATACCCAAGGTAGCAAAAAGGAGGGTATTTATTTGGTGGTTTATCCTACTAAGACTAGACATTTTTATTTATATCGACTGTAGTTAAACGCTATAGTCATCTTCGTAGATAACATCAGGCAATATCCTGCCAATTGCATTAAAGATAATAATGGTTAACTTAAATCACACCCCTGCCTCAGACTGCTGCTTCCCTCTAAAGAGCCTTGGTTCTAGCTGGGGTCAAATCATCTGGAATAAAGGAATTTCTCAGCTTCCTTGCAACCAAAAGAGACCAGGTGATTAAGTGTTGGTGTGTCATGTAAGTGTCCTGTGGCAGTTTAGGGGGTGGGGAAATGTCCTTTAGATGAAGTGGTGTCTGCCCTTGGCATCTCCTTACCTCTCACCCTCCAGCTTGCCTCCTGACATATGACCTGACGACTAGAACACCTCTGGAAAATGTTGTGGGCCCACACCCAGGGGGTGCAAGATTATAGAGGCTGAATCCCTGACACCTGCTCTGGGTCACTGCCACTGGAACCTTGATGTAAGACAAGGCGAAAACTTGCTGTGAAGAGTCAGAGAATAGAGGTTTTGGATGCGTAGACCATGAAGTCTTTGTGGAAACTCCTCAACTCTAATGCTATTGTGTAAAAGCAGCCATATACAGTTAATAAAGCAATGGGTGTAACTGCATTCCAATAAAACTTTATTCACAAAAAACAGGAAGGAGACTGGATCTGCCCCACAGGCCATATTTTGCTTGCCCTATATGGTAAGACATTAAAATCTCTTGCAGACTAATTCCTTTGTCAAACGATAAATCTCTTCACTTGGCATGATGTCCCCAAGTTTCATTCATGTTGTCTCAAATAGCAGGGTATTCTCTTTTAAGGCTGAATAATATTCCCTTATTTTATAAAATTCCCTTATTTTATATATATTTATAATCCATTGGTTATATATGTAAATACATATTTATATATATAAATATATATAAAATCCACCTTTCCACAGATAGGCACCTAGGTTGCTTCCATATCTTGGCTATTGTGAAACATGTTGCAATGAGCTTGGGAGTACAGAGATCTCATCAGGATACCGATTTCATTTCCTTTGGATATAGGCCCAGAAGTGGAATAAGACAAACACAGAAAGAGAAATGCTGCACAGCCTCACTTGACATGGAATCTAAAAAAGTTGAATTCATGGAACCAGAATGTAGAATGATGGTGACCAGGGACAGGAGGTGGGGAAATTAGGGATAATTTGGTTAAAAGGGGAAAAGTTTTAGTTATGCAAGTTGAATGACTTTTAGAGGTTGAATATAGGGCATGGTGAGTCTAGCTATAATACTGTATTGTGTGCATGAAATATACAAAGACAGTAGGTCTCAGCTGTCCGTACCACACGCAAAATAAGGTAACTATGAGAAGAGACATAGATGTCCATTAGCTTGATGGTAGTAGTCACTGCACAATGTATATGTATATTGAAAGATCACCTTGAACAGATTAAATATGTACAATTTTTATTAAAAAAACCTGTCTTCTGGTTGAAACTTACATTATAGGTCTTTATTATGCACAGTCAAAGCTGGTCCCCACTGGCATACAAGCCCCATACAGCTGTCTCTGATCAGTTCCCTTCCCTTTTCCTCCCACTCTGCTTGGTCCTCTCCTCTCTTGCCCCGCAGGTCCCTCCTCCAGCTAGCTATCTTCTCAATCCACACCACTCCCTTCACCATACACCTTCCTTCTCTCACGATCTCTGTACCTAATCAGCAGCAACCTTGGATATCCCTGGATTGCACGAGTCCAAAAAGTCTGTGGAATAGAAAATGTATCCAACAAAGAAAGTCTCCCCAAACTCACCCATACCTGGCCTTTTCCCTTGAGGGCCATGTTTCCAAAACTTTGTATTGCTGTTTAGAAGATAAGAATTCAAAAGAAGACCAAAACAATGCCACCTGAGGAAAATGAGCACCAAGATCTCTAAGCATGGTATGTGAACCTGGACCTGGACTAGGTTTCATGAGACTATTACAATGCCATCCTTGCTCCCACCATACCAAGCAGAACATTTGAAGTGTATAAAGTAAGGCACCCAGGACTGGTATCCGTCTTTAACAAAAATATTACTCACCTGTTCTGAGATGTTTTGATCCATCCATACAGTGCAGTCTCAAATGGATCACGTTTTCTCTGCTTTCTTCTGTCAAAGAAGTACATAGAAGTGGGACTGGTCATGGTTAATTGGGTTTCAGTCCTCAGCTTCTGATTTATTGGCAACTTTTGCTTGAACAAGAAATAGAGGGATGTGCATACCTGAACATTTATGTTTGTTGATAATTGTAAAATTTTTCTTTCTTCTGTTTTCAATTCTTCCATAACCAAAAATTTGCCAAAGTTCTCTTCTATGAAAGTCCAAGAGGAAATCTCATGTTTCGGGGCAGGATTAGGAGTGGAGGGTCCCCCTGGGGACTCCATAACAACAGGAGCTGGCTCTCCTCCGTCATACCTGCTCTGTCCACAGCAGATACCCTGAGAGGTATCTGTCCAATGAATAAATGCACGGATTGATGAAATAATTCAACCAATTTGCTGACCTTATCATCCCTTTCACTACTTAGAAAGTAGTGAAAAAAATTCTGGATGAATTTGATTGATTAGGCTTCCCCTAGAGTTGATTTCGTGATGTCTAAGTGTCTTAATGATAAACTGTTTCCAAATACAAATGTAGGAATCAGAATGTGAGCTCAAGCTGTAAGGATGTGAATGATTTAGACACAGAGAGGAGAGGCTGAGGGAGAAAATAAATGTCTTGAGCACTGTTGACTGCCGTCCTAGGTTCCCTGAGGCAGAGTCAGAGCAAGAGTTTGGGAGGTGATCCCAGAATGAGCCATTTGGGAAGTGTGGAAGGGAGAAAATGGAGGATGTGTCAATCAATAGGCTGCCACAGGGGTAATGGGGCTCAGTTCTGCCCCGGGGGCCTGGGGAGCACAGTTCAAGAGCAGACGCCTTTGGAGAGAGCGAGGGCTTACCTTCCAACTCCCTCCCATCACTGGATGAGGGCTGGTCCTGGCTCCTGGCGTGTTAATTCCCTGTGACCTGCAGACAGGGAAAGCCCTCAGGCCGACAGAGCCCATGGTAGGAACAGAGTCATTTACAAGACCAGTGGATATGGGGGATTAATGGGCAAGGCATCCATGTGCTCTGCTATTGTTATGGACAGAAATAAAACCCATTTTTTGGAGGATTGGCTTTTTGAAAGAATATAGAGAAATGACTTTTATAATGTAAGGGGGATTTTTTTTAATTTTTGTTTTTAAATGAAGACACATGTAATCCTGGGGACAATCATTCTTTTTGTCTTTATGGATTACCTAAAACTCAGACTCCACAGGAGCAAAGGCACTTGACAGAAATGGAACAGTATGAAAAAATTCAACAACATCTAGAGGAAGTTTGCGAAATCCAAACTCCTTATATCACAGAAAGTATACAATATGAAAATTACTAGGTATGGAAAAATTAAGGGAAAAATGACCCATTATCAGAAGGAAAAAAAAAATCAATAGCCTACCCACAGAAGACAGAGATGTTGGAAACTATTATTTTCATGTTTAGGAATTCCCAGGGAAAAAAGGGGACAGAATGGGTAAGCAGAGAAATGTAAGCTATTCTGGCAAGGAAGAAAATGCTTTATGAGGACCTGGAAATCAATGTTAGGCAACTTAGACTTAATCATTCATTCATCTAATGACATTCACCCCAAGTGGATTCTGTGCAGAACACTGTTCTGGAGCGTGGGACACAGGGCTCTTGGACAGTTCACATTCTGGTGGGAAGACGTAGAATATATAATTACATAAATATAAGGCATGATGTCAGGCAATAATTACATGTGCTGTAGGAAAAATAAACAGGCTGTAGGGATGGAAGTTTTCAAGGGATGCTATTCCAGATAGCAATTTCCTGGAGGCAGAATAAGGCCTCACTGCCCCCCGCCCCCCGCCCCGCCCCAAGGACCAGCAGGCCACTAGGGAAGACTGATGTCAGAATGGGGGCAGATAAAGCCACAGTCAGAGCTGGGATAGCCAGCCTGGCCCCTGGATGACTGCGGAGGTGCTGGAGCTGAGTTTTCAGGCGGTGGGACAGGGAGCTGTTCCCTTCTGCTCACATCTTGGCATGTACTCACTCCTACCTCTAAGGGAGAACACCTCCTCTTTGCCAAGGTAAAGCCAAGGCAACCAGCAACTAAGACCTCTGTCCTGTGGACTTCTCTGGGACAAGTGTATAGATCACATACACAGACGAGAACCTGCAATTACACAGATACAAGGGGCTGCTAGGGTGAGCGTTCCTCTCCCCTCTCCCCGGTTGAGCCAGGAAAACCTTGGGATTAGTGAGCAGAGTTGAGTGATGGTTCTCTTCTCCCTCAGTTACAGTGAAAAGGGACAGAAAGACATGTGTGGAAATGTCTTATTGCCCCCGAGGACAAGAGTCAGACTCTCTTATCAAAGTACAGCTTCATTTGTTTACAAGGGTCAAGGTCATTAACTTTTGTATCAGTTTAAATTTTTTTTCACAAAACACAGATGTAGGTCTTCGAAAGGAAATTTATGCTTACAGTCAAAAAATGTGTTTAATTTCAAACATTTTGGAGCAAAGTGGGCTAGACTAAGAAAGAAAGTCTCTCCCCACTCTCAGGAGACCTGGTCTTTCTTCCCCTTTCCCCCTTCATGCCACCTCTCCACTGGGGGTCCCCCACCAACACACAAGCTCAGGCAGGGTCTCTTATCGCTGTTGAAATTGTGCAAGAAGCAAGACCGGATCCTGGAGATGAGGATCGGTGGCTCCTGTGAAGCGTCAAAAGGGTGTGGGGTCTTAGACACCAAGAAGGGATAGGCGAAAGGGGAAAGGGGAAAGAGAGCCGAAGGGTGGGTGTGCACATGCCCGCACACATACACAAGCACACAGGCACACATGCTCACGCTCTCGCCAAGCAATGAGGATGGAAGAGTATAGAGAAGAGAACCATGGAACAGAGTTACCACTTGTAATCAGCTCTCCCTTTCTTTCCTCATCCACTTCCTTCACCACCTGTATCCATTTTAGGAACTATTACTTGGATTTGACAGCAAAGAGTCGTTGAAGTTTTCCTCAGAGTCAGAATAATCTGTCCAGGGGAAGGAAGGTGGGACTTTATTTGGAGGGGTAGCTTCTTTCCTGGTCCCAACCAGTGCACCATCTTGCCGGTTCTGGGGAGGAGACGCTAAGGTAGGCCTTCACGACACTTTTTTCCTTCACAGAGAAAAGCAGGAGACCCATCTGTGTGATAGAATATAGAGGTTCTGTATGAGTAACTTAGTAAAGTGGTATATGCCAAAATACATAGTCATAGATATCTCCAAAATCCACATATTAGCCCTTGAGTACATGTGTTATCTTGAGTACATCTGTGACTTGGACATTTTAGTCCATGCCTTCTCCATGGCAGGGCCTGCAGCACATTCTAGGAAGCTCTGCCAAGGGTATCAGAGGTCCCCAACAAATGGGCCAATCTGGGTGAGTGTCCTGGGAAGCAGTGCTGCAAAAAAAGGAAAACAACCAGTTGTAGGAAAAGAGGTCCGTCTCACACAAAAAATCCATTATTTAGAAAATATTGATTGTCTTGGCTTTGAAGAGGCCAACTTACTCAAAGAAGTATTTTAGTTGTGTTGGGTGGGCCAGAACATTTGAATTGACTCTTGGGGAAGTTTATTCTCAAAATCAGCCCAGAGGGACCCTATCCATGCAGAAGTTCTGTGTGTTCTAAATTTCTAACTGTTCCTTGGCACTATAAAAACCCTCCAGATGTCCTCTATAGAGTATAGAGTGTTTGAGGATGATGGGCAAGTCTAGAGTCTGAAGGACAGATCAAACAGGAATTCCACCCGAGTGTACATTGGAGAGCTGAGTTAGTTTATTCCTGTCAGTCACTGACGATGCACCAGGGAATCCCTTTAACCTCTCCAGCCTGTGTTTCCAGCCATAAAATTAGGTCTCAGAGCTCCCTGAGTCCAGGTTTCTTGCTAACACCAACTTGATGGCTTTCTGTTCTCTCAAACCTCAAACGATCTGCAGTAATGCATGACCCACTATAGCTTCTCAACATGAGAAGCCCACCCACATTGTGTTTTCTCTACTCTTCACCAAGGATTCCTGGAAGCAAGAAACTTCTTCAACTCTGGACCCCCAAGGGGACAGTCCTAACCCCTGATGGGAGACATGACTTTGTCCTTTTCCAGATATTCTCCAAATACTTGTTTCTTCTCACCTCCTTGAATTGCTATAAAATATAACTGGGAGTCAGTCTTCCATAGTGGGTTCCAATCTTGTGTTGATTAAAATTAAAAAAAAAAGGACCTTGGCTGCAGTCTAGAGAAATATAAACATGAAAACAGAAGCTCATCCATGGTCCAAAAAATGTTTTTCCCACATAGAGGAATAAAGTAATAATTTAAATATTAATTTCTACAATTATAAATTTTCCTGATTTTAATTCTATGCATATATTTTATAACTTTTAGAGATTACTTTTTCTACTAGAACTGCTCATTAGTGTGTAAATTCTTGTTTCTCAGGAATTACATCAACTGCTACTAATCTATTTTCTAAACCGTCAGGAGTTTATGTTTACACATTACAAAATGCAAACAGATCATCATAGGTCTTTAAAGTGACAAGTTGACAAGTTATTTTAGAGATACGTTTCATGTAACACATCTATATGAATATGATGATTAAAAAAAACAATATGGATCACAAAAAACAAAAACAGAAAACCTAGAACCCAACACCCACGGATGAAAGCCTATGGACAGAGAGCCTGGCATGGAAGCAGAGGAGAAATGAAATGCATCACATCTGTTTCACGTCATCATTTTAGCCCACTCGTGATAGGAAATAAACACACAGCAATTTAAGGTACAATGATGTATTATGTCACGATTTGGATCTGCTACCAATGAAGCCATGCGTCAGTAATTACGGGCTGGGCTCTCTGGTCCCTTGCAGGGATAAAATGCTAGTGCCTTCCCCACATCTTTGCTGTCTGTGACTTCTCCAGTTATTGCACGTGCGTAACAGAAACTGACCACTTTCAGCACAGTGAACAGCGTGTGTCTTTTCTACTCGCATGGGCTGAATCAGTTTTATCTCTTTGGGGGAAAGCAACTCCATTTACATTGACCGACTGGTATGTATAAAAGGCTAATGTCAAGAAACCCATTTGCTCTTTAATAAAAGTTATCATAATGTCTGAAACGCCTGATTTATGGGGAGCCTGTCATCACCTCGACGGCCTGCCACTTTCTTCTTGCCATTAGAAACCCAAGACAGGTCATGGCATTTACGCTGGGCTAGAATAATAATGCCGCTCAAATCATGCTCCCGGACAACACGCCATTTGTCTCATTTAAATAATGAAGGTGATTGGTGGAAATTGCAGTGTGTGACCCTAAGACACAAAGGAAATGACAAACACACGGGGGTGAATAATGAGCTGAACACTGGCAGGTACCACGACCCGCTTGCTGCAAACGGCCAGTCTTATATTTACTTATTTAACCTTCACAAAACCGATGTGATAAAAGTCCAGATGGTTAAGAGACAGAAAAATGAAAATATTTTGCTGAACATGCTCTGATAAGGGACGCTGCTTCCGCTGCTGGTGGCGGCAGCAGCGGGTGCCCTTCTGATTGGGTGTTGATCTACACGCCCCCCCTCAAATGTCAGCCCCACTCGACATGCGGAGGGGCAGGACATCACCCCGAGATCACCTTCGCTTTGGAACTTGCAACACCACCCAGAGCAGCCAAGCCACACTGCCGCCAGTGGACGCATTCCCTCGCGGCCACCCAAGGGCTCCGCCGACCGCTGCTGGGGTGCTGGTCACCTGCAGGCAGCAGGTGCTGGGGAGGCTGGGCGTGTGCCGGCTGGGGGCAGGCACGCAGGGAGGATGAGACCGAGCTCTTTTTTTGGGTAAAGAGATTGAGATAAAAGCGATGAGACTTGCCTACAGTGGGCACAGAGGCAAAATAAAAGTTCTTTTCATACGACTTTTTTGGAAGGAGGGTAAAGGCATAGGATCGTGTTCTTAGGAAAGGTTTGGGACGCCGGAAGCGAAGAAGGGTGGCGCCAGGCCTACCTCACAGGCGCTGAGCTGGTTTTAGGCTGGACCGCTCTGGGATCTGGGAGCCAAGTGGCTCACTCCCTGCCCAACCCGCTCTCCCGGCTTCCACGGGTGAGGGGCCAGGTGTCACCCCTGCCAGGGACCTGCAAGGCTGGGGCCTGACCGAGGAGGGGACCCCAGAGTTCCATGGGTTCTGGGGGAGCGGGTCCCGTCGGACAACCCGGGGTGGCTGACCTCGCTCTGCCCAGTGCCTGGCACGCCGCTCCGTACGACCAGCCCAGCACAGCTATGTCCGCACGGCATTGATGTGCACCCCGCCCCCTCTGGGGACAGGCTAGCTCTCCTGCACGCTGAACATCACGGGGAGGCACCGCGCTGGCCACCTTTTTGTAACAGTGCCAGTCACATCTCAGGGAGCTGGCTTTTCGTATCAGAGCCTCACTTTTTCATGTAAAATCTCTAGTAACAGCAGTGACTTCCTCTGAGTTGTTCTAAGGAGTCAGTGAAATGGAAGATCCTATCGGTGAGGCAGGGGAGGTGCTCGCAGGTGACAAGCAATCCCGCTCCTTCCCAGAGGCTCCCTCCTCCCTGGCCTCCTCCAAATCAGCTGCATTTTTAGGCCACATGGTCTCCCTGACCTGATCCCCTCCACCCGCTGGCTCTCTTCCCTGGCCTCAGTGGCCAGCCCAAGACGCTTACTTCCTACTCCCCCGTTTTCCCGAATGGTTTTCTTGGATGTTCCAGTCACTCTTCATACTCAAAATGTCTAAAATGTGCTACACAACCATAACTCTCTCCTTAAAAAATCTTGCGCCTGGCATTTCCACTTTGGCTCATGGGCTCAGCATCCTCCCAGCCAACTGCTTAGCACCGCAGTGGAGTTAGCTTTTGCCCATGTTGGTTGTCCGGGATCAGCTAAAATGCCTGATGCGAAAGAATGACAAAACTAGAGAAGAGGCCTTTAGGGCTTGGGTGAAGGTGTTGTCATGTCTGCCCCATCGAGCAAAGAAGTGTCACCAGCAGAAACATGAGACATTTTTTGGCAAGGAGACACAAATCTTCATGTGAGCTGTGGACAGCAGCTGCCGGGGCATGCTTGCCCCTCACTCAGCAGGGAGACTCTGGTGAGGCCAACCCTTGGGTCTGATTGCTCCCTGCAGGGAACTAGTCCTTTGCTAGCTCTTGATCAACTGTTTCATATCTAACCAGTGATCCTTAATAGGAATGGGACCTAACCTGCTTAGTGATTTCTGACTGCATCAGTGTTAAATCATGTTGGGGTTTTCGATGACGATAATATCTATGTAGTATCCCCTGCCCACCATGCTTTATGGATATTGTAGAATTTATAAAATGATGCTGTTCTGCTCCAAACCATGAGATTATAAAATAAAGAATAGTGTGATAAAATATGGCTAATAACTATGGGGTTCTCTAAATACGCTTAATCATGCTAGTCCTCTTGCCAAATAACAGCAAGCTGCCCTCCTTCGCTGTAGCATGATTGTAGGGAGGGCAGCATATATTTAATCGTGGGGCTCAGGGGTGTGGCCTGGCTTGGGTGAGCGCTGCAGCCTTTACACTTCTCAGGTAACTCATCTGGCCAAACGGGTGCCTCGAGGTTAACCGCCATGCATATGATATAAAACACAGGAAGCCTCTGGACGCCTCCTAAGGTCACAGTGAGAAGCACACAGGACACAGAGGCTAATATTATTAGTCATTGTGGGCTACTCTTGTGCCAGGCCTACGATCCAGAGCAACGGTGAGATCCAGTGGTGTTACATAATTCAAGGCGCTGGTGTGTACGCGCTGACATCTGTTGGAACAGTCTCGTGCCTCACTAGACCATGCATGTGTGATTCTTGAGGGTCTGTCCTCCCTACGTAGCTACTGCTTGCTAAACGTGGACTGCATGAGTGAGCACAAGAGTCGCGTTTTTCCATAGCATGATTTTGTAACTTTTGGAGATGCCCCATTACAATTTTTTACAAGCGAAACGTCTTTGGTTGCTGTGACACCTTCTAGACTGCATTTTGTTTTAGATTTTAGAAAATTATTGCTATTGCTTTGGCTAATATCCCCAGTTTCCTGATTTTTTTCTTTTGTCACTGGACATGGGAGGACTGAACAATGGACAGGAACGATGTCATATCCTGCTGGTTACGTGGCACATCAGTACCCTTCTGAACCCAGAAAACAACGCAGAAGAGAAGAAAGACGAAAACATTGGGATTCATCTTAGCGTTGTTTTTTGCCAATCCATTCTAATATTTGAAAAGTTTCTGGCAGTATCCTTGAAAAATTTACATACATCCTGAAGGCTTGTCTGCCAAATACTAGTAACCCAACGTGATAGAGATGGCGAGATTATTAAACGTCAAATATCAGGGTTAATTACGGGAAATCTGACAAAACCCTAAAGTGTGCGTGGAGAGGGAGGGAAGACAGTCTTTTCTGACATTATAATGGCTCAGAAGCCTTTACGCTGTCAATCAAGGGGGCCACTCATTTATCATTAGTGGCTCTGCTGCGGAAGTAGCTGGTGGGCACGCTGTTTTCAAATGTAAATCTCTCTGGCGTCTCAGACACAGTGTAGGTTTTGTTTTCCTTCTTCATGTATGAAAACCATCAGTATCTGTTATTACAACAGGTTCTATCAATGGGTTTTGTTAAACACTGTGATCCTGGCAAAATAATGAAGGGCTTGCTGGGATAGGGATCGTGCTTGTGACCCATATAGGTGAGAAATTAGCATACGCCAAACACGCCGCACGCCCTGCCTGCTGTCAGGGTGCGGGGCCTCAGGTCTCCCTAATGCGGGGTGATGATACTTATGGGCTTAGTCACTCTGCTACTGTTGTAATTTCTAAAAATAGCTCAGCATCCTCTCCTAGCCTAGCAGTGAGACTTCTCGGGATTTGCAAAGTAAATGGCTATTTTTTGTGTGTAAAACTGCCAATCAACCAGGCAGCCACTAACCCGATCTTACTGACCAATGTTCTCTTGAAATCAGACCCCCTTGGACTTGTTTTAGGAAATGCCGAAAAACCTGCTGATCGGTGCTGACCGGCCCGCCCGCATAAGGAAGAAGGCGTGTGGCTCTCAGGGTAAAGGGAATCGCTCCATCTCCAGGTGAAGACACGCTGTGGGCGCCACTTTACAGAAGACGACGCTTCTGGAGGTGGGAGGTGCGTGTCACAGACACTCCACATGATCACCCCCATCAATCATTTGAACAGCAATCAAGGAAAACTCTGGAACCTGTATTTTAGAGAGGGGGGTTCACCAGGAGCAACTGAGTGGGAACAAATGAGATATTAGTCGACAGTCTCCTATTTGGAAGTTCGTAGCATTTTCATACACGAGTTCCCTCCTTTGACAAAGTGATTCCCTTGTCAACACGCGGTGTGTTTCCTGTCCTGGGACTAGGTGAGTCACTGAGAAGTAAGTGTCTGACCGTGGCAGTAATCCCGGGACCTTGTCCCTCAGGGCCGTCAGACTGTCACCTCAGGTCACGTCTCTGGCGGTACGGAGGTCTGAACTGTCCCCTCCAAACAAATGCCATAATGTGAAATAAAAACAGTTACTTCATCTTGTAGAAAGCTTTACACTTGTGGGCCGGGGAGCGTGCTTTATTAGCTGATTTCCCACCTGTCACTTCACAGCGGGTAACACCCCAGGCTGGCGGAGACAATTCACCTGGGAATTCTTGCAGGATCACTCTAAGAAATGAATGTCCACATGCAGGGAAGCCAGGGGAATGTAAATAAACGTGAGCCCTGTATGGTCGTGTGCCTGTTGGGGTGGGCAGCCTGTTCTCTCATGCATCGATGTGTGCAGATTTGTGCACATACACACAAAACACACAGATTTTAAAATGAAATGACTCCCAGCTCATCCTGAGATCAATGTGCACGTCTCATTGTTCGCTAGCGGCAGATGAGGTATTGCCATTTCATGGCTTACACTCGGGCGATGATTTTATAAGGACCGTGCGAATCATGTATTTATTCCAGGGCTTCACTGCCTTCTGGTGGGTTTGAGATCAGGAGGTGTGCCGGCTCTGCTTGAAGAGCGCTCCCCTTGGCCTGGACCCGCGCACCTGCCCTTCAGTAGGATGAGCTTGAGGACCAGTACCCACGGCCCTTCTAAACTCTCTCGCAGGCTCGAAAACACTTCACCTGTCCAAGACTTCTCTGCAATTTCACGATACTTTACACTAGACTTTTGAGTGAAGGAAAAGGAAAATAGATTTACTATGTGCCGTAATTAGGCCCAGCTTTCCACCCAGTCCTTGTGAGTAATGAGTAGCCTCCACCCTTGCTCGGTGAGGCTGAGGACACAGTCCAGACCTCCCAGCCCACCCACTCCTCCCACCTGAACTGCAGTTCACCTTTCTCCTCCAGGCTCCTCTTCCAGAGACTAGTGCTGATCAAACAGTCTTAATACCAAATCGATCCTCTCAACTCCAGGGATATTTCTAATAATAGTTGCCTATCTATGAAGAGTACCCTGTTCTTGTGAGGTCCATGTATTTTTTTACCGAAAAGTATTCTTACTATAAAAAATAACCAAACAAAAGTAATTTTGTGTCTTTTAATATAATTTTCTTTCTCAGACCATCTCAATAAATCAATAGTCACTTTTGGAAAATCCTGTTTGCTAATGTTGGAGTTTTATTTATTTTCTCTTGCTAAAATTTATTTATTTTATTTATTTATGCATTTCAAAGATGTCTTATTTTGTTGGACCAAAAAGATATTTAAAACAACTACCGCCCAACTATAGTTTCTGAATATTATTTTATAAATAAATCTGGTACATTTCAATTTATTTTTTCCATAGCTAATAATAACTTTTAGAGAATTTCTTTTTATGGTAGCTATTAAGAGCAATGGAAAAAAAGAGTTGAAAAGGAGGTGGGGCCCTTTCTCTGAGAATTCCTATGTAAAATATGTGCCTATCTCTATGAATAATTTAGGTGAAACTCTGACTGAAAACATGGGGAGATTTCATGTCTTTTTAAATTCTCTTATCTTTTTAATTTAATAAGGGGTAGTATTTCATCTATTGTTTTTGGCTTGGGAGAGAGAGAAAGGGAAGGGGGTTAGGAAGGAGAGGGAGGGAGGCGGAAGGGGGGGCGAGGGAGGGACAGAAGGCACAAGGAAGGGAAGGGGAGGGGTATGGGAGAAGGGGAGGGGAAGGTGGGGATAGGGGAAGGGAGAAGAAGGGGGAGGGGAGGGACAGGAAAGGAGGAAAGGGAGGAGGGGCAGGGAGAGGAAGGGGGAAGGGGAGAGAAGGCTGGGCAGGAAGGGAAGGGGAGGGAAGGGAGGGGAGAGAGAGAAAGGGGGAAGGGAGGGGAGGAAGAGAAGGGAGAGGGGAGGCAGAGAAAGGGGAGGGAGGCAGGAAGGTGGTGGAGGGAGAAGACAAGAAGAGAGCCATGAAAGGGTGGGGAGACATTCAAAAATTGTTGAATGGCTCTGCCTTTTGGTTGTTCAGAAAGGAGTGGAAATGGCAGGCCACCATATTTGAGCCCCGTGAGAATCGCTCAGATCGCTTAGAAACTCCACTGTGTGCACAGTGGAAGTGGGTTTGGGGGCCTGCCTGTGCAGGTGGTTCAAGGCTGGGTTGCAGTCACGCAGACTGCCCATCATCTCATCTAAAGAATCTGAAGGGAGCGCGAGCAGGTTTCAGACATGCCCAGGGACGCACGTGTCTTGAGCCACCCTCCTTGGTCTGAGTGTGAGATGCGCTCCTCTGCAAGCGCCTTGCCCTTCTGCTCACCAGGAGCGCCTGCAATCCACCGAGTGCCGCGTGGGGGTCCAGGGCCTCCCACGTGTCGTGGGCTGTTATAAATAAGTAACCTTGGGCAATTTATTTCTCCACTTAATTTTCATTTTTTTAATAGTTTTTAAATGCAGTATAATTAACATGCAAGGTCATACTGGTTTAGGCTCATGTTGTGTCCCTTGGCTTCTGGGATGGGAAACACCCTCTGCAGGGACCCTCGGAGCCTTAGCTCAGCACTCCCCTCGCTGTGAGGGCTCAAGACAAGACTGGTGGCGGGGTCTTCGCATGGCTTAAGCAGGCCCTCGGGTGGAAAGGCTCATGAAAGTGTTCACACCTCCCTCCCCTCCTCCCCCTTCTTCTTTCTGGTCCTTCAGTTCTCCTCCTTCTTCCTCTCTTCCTTCTCCCATTTCTCCCACTTTGTCTCTCTGTCTCTTCTTCCTTTAGTTACAGAGAGAGGGGGCATCATCTGCGGGCAAGGCCCTAGAGCACTGGTCGCTGGGAAAGGACAGGTGTCCCCATGCTCCTCAGTGGACAGAACTCAGCCACTTGACAGCCAGCCACGAGCTGGGCCACGGCACCCTGGCTGGGTCCCCATAGCCAGCCCATGGTCTTCATCTCTAACAGTTTGGATTGCTCCTTTGAAGATGTAGCCTCTCTGCTCCTCTACCTTGTGAATTATAGATTTTACACTTCTTCACATTTTTTATGTACTTCATCACGTGAGTCCTTATCTATGCTCTGCGTGTCTGAAAGAATGAGAAGGTGTGTGTGTGGACCCGGGGAAATGAAGTCTCATTCTGATAGGATCTAGGGTGACAGCACCCGAGGACACCCGGAGTTCTGCATCGCTGCCCCCGCTGTCTGACATTGGGTGCCAGGAAACCCTCCTTGGGGGTTCGTGAGTGCCTGCCCCACGTCTGTCCCACACTCAGCAGAGTACAACAGGCTCCTCCCAGCCTCCGGAATGAGGAAGCAGGTTCTATGGTTTCACCTGGCTTCTGCATTTCCCCCCAGAGAGAGGCTTCCAGTGTTCTGGAAAAGAGCAAGGTATAAGGAATGGCCCTCGCCTGGCCCGGACTCAGGGCCTCTGCAGACACAGGTAACATCTGAGGTCCCAGGTGCTTGAGCCATGAGCACCTGCGTGAGCAGGCGAGTCTGTTTCTCTTCCAGGGCTTTCTCAGGCACCTGCGCGAGTGCTAGGCTCCAGGTGCCGGCTCAGGATGCCACCTCGTCTGAGGTCCTTGCTCTTCCTCCATCTTCCAGAGGCCCTGTCCTGCATCCAGACTGGCATTTGTCAGGCCCAGAAGGGCCTTTGGGATGGGTCTGGTCCAGGGAAGGGGTGCAGAGTTCAGAAACTATTTGTCCTCGTGCGCATGAAAATAGGTAAATGGAGGGGTGGGTGGGTGGGTAGATGGGATCACAGCTGCAAAATTTGTTCCTTCCCTGTTTGACAAAAGACTAGGTTTGTAACTTTATAACCCCAAAGAGGTACCACTTGCCACAAGTGGAAGATAAATTAAGAGCAAATGCATGGAGGATCGTGGATGTGCCTTTGGTCCTCGGCTGCACCCTAGGACAGGCTCATTGTCAGGAGGCATAAGTGGTCAGATTCTCATCCTTGCACTTACTCAGATTTTGGCATTTGGTAAAGGGCTTCCTTCTAAGGTTTCAGAGCTGAGTAAAAAGAGACACATGGAGATATGGGGCTTTCCTATTTTAACAAAAGATAGCTATCTGATATTAGTTTTGTCAAAATGTTATTTTATTTTTCCTGGAACCAAACTTAAGTCTGCGGTGGTGTGATTTGGACAATGTCATGAAATGATAAATTATTGGAATTTGATATTTGTATAACCAACATTTGCAGAAATAAGGGCCATAGGTGATGAGGTACAGACATTTTGCTTTCTGATAACTTGACACAGTAACAAAATCTGAAGAAGAAAGATGAATGGCTAGCACAGCCATTAAGTTGTCTCTGAGACATGGTCTCTTTCTGTTGAACTCTGGACAGTGGCGGGGTCCTACTCAGTTCCTGTTCACACCTTCTGTGGTCAGGGGTCATGTTTGTGTCCCCAGCGCCGCTGAATTTGGAGGTGGGATCTCTAAGGAAGCAGTTAAGGTTAAATGAGGTCATAAGCCTGGGGCCCTGCTCTGATAGGATCAGTGTCTGCATAAGAAGAGCCACAGAAGAGTCCCATCAGCCACAGGCTGAGGACAGGCCGTGGAGGGTCCAGCAGGAAGGGCCCTCTGGCAGGGGAAGAGAGCTCCTACAGGGAGCCGACTCTGAGGGAACCCTGAGCTGGGACTTCCAGCTTCTGGAGCGGTGGGGAAGTAAATGTCCACTGTGTAAGCCTTCAGTCTACGACACTCTGTTATGACAATCTAAGCAGACTAACCCAGTGAACAAAGAGCTTGTATTCTGTTTATTGGGTCTCCTTCCCATTGTCACCGCTGGAATGGAGACCCACGAGGCACTTGTAGATCGATGTGCCCCCCCGTGTCAAGCACACAGCCCGCCCCTGGAGGATACTCCCCAGGTGTCTGTCAAAGGCAGAGTGTTCTGGAACAGCAGGATAATGCCCTGGAAGCGTGCTCCCCATGGCCCCGTCTGATGGCTGGCGGCAGCTCTTCCAGCTCGCGGGGCTTCTGGTTCTGTGGCTGTTGGAAGTCGTTCCCTCGGTCTCCTCCCAGCACTCCTGGGTGCTCCACATCCTCCCGGTGCTATTTCTGCGAGAGTATCACTGTTCACTGGGCCCCTGCCGTTATCACTGCATTTCAACTCACATTGAAAACTCATCCTTCCACACGTACTGGTCATACATTACAGGTTCCTTAAAACTCCAGCGTTGTGCGGATCTGTTCTTGAACTTGGCTCTGCCAGCCCCTACAAGCCCCACGAGTCAGTTACTGAACCCTCTAGGCCGTGTCTCCTCCCCGAGTGGGGCTGAGAGCCTCTCTGTCACATCGTGGATCCACAGGTTCAACAGCATCTCACACACCCACCACCTAAGGCTGTGTGCACACAGCAGCAGGGGCTCCCGAAACTCACTTCATGATCCCAGCCTCCTTCCCACCATTTCCGTCTTCCCTGAAGAAGCCACATGCTTGCAGCATCCACGTTGAGCCTTAGTAAGTTGGGCAGCGTTGGGTGCAACGTGGCCGGCAATTTGGGCAACAGAACATCTTGCCTTGAATGTGCGACTGTGCTAAAAGTGGACAATTACCACCAGGAAATAATTTATACATGAAAACAATGAACAAACCATATAGATGAAACGGCAATACTTCTCTTTGACCCACAGCGAACACTTAGTTTATGGCACGCACTGCGCTTGGCGTGGGGACATACAATCAAAGCAAACACCAGAACAGCTCTGTGAACATTAAGCGTGATCGTGGCGGAGAGAAGATCTTACTCTGGCCTTTCTGTTTACAGGGTCTCAGTCACAATCCTCAGAGGCTGCGGCTCTGCGTCCAGGCCATTATGACTGTCACAGCAGAAGGTGAAAGAAAGAGACAGTTAATATTCTTTATTCGTTGTTTTCTTTCTTTCCTTAAAATATTTGTGACTTCTGCATGGGAAAGGCCATGAATGGAGTTTCCCATGATGATTAGCGAGAAGAGATGAGCAGGGTGCCCTGTGTGCTGACCCCAGTTTCACTCGTGGGTCAGTCCCTGCAAGGACCAGGTGGGGAGCAGAGCGGAGGCCGCACACTGCTCCCTGAGCAAACCTGCAGCACGTGTGCTGACAGAACATGGGACTGATCGTCGGATGCCAACAGAGCGCAGAGCCATGCAGGGCGCTCGGTACCTGTCCGGGGCTCAGGAGAACCGCCCAGAGGCGAACGTGACCATGTGCAGTCGCACACACAGGCAGTGATCTATAATCGTGTGCGCTCAACAAAAACGCGAAAGCAGGGGCACAGCCGCGGACCTGCGCACTGCTGAGCGGTGGGAGCTGACCAGCACGTCCCTGGGAAAGGAGACTGGGAGCGTTTTACCCCATGCTGAGCCCCACTCGTGTACACCAGTAGGAACTTCACAACCATGTGTCCAAACCTAGGCGGGAGACTGAAGTCGCCATCACAATGCCTGTTAGCAACGAGCAGGCGATCCTTACAGACATCCTTGCTTCTGCGATGTAGTAATGATCTCATCACAATGGTGAGAGTTGCTTCTCTAGATGGACCCGTGGGTGTTCTGTCCTGAGGGCTGTCGGCGCTCATTGCTTGAATTAACACCATACAGTGGGTCCTCTGAGCTCTGGGATCCACCAGCATGGTCTTTCTGTTGCCATGGTTTTGCAGCCATTGATTTGCTGGCTAGATTGAGATGCAATGTGTAATGTGCATTTTACTGATTTCATAAACATATTATTATTTTATATTTGGCCATGACCTAGAATTTCACACCAGATACACACAGCCATGGCCCTTCTAACTGTAGAGAAAGCTCAATGCCGTGTGGTAGCAGCAGCAGGCCCGAGTGGTGTGGAGGTGGAGACACGGCATGGCTTGGGGTGACCATGCTGGAGGCTCTTCACGGTCATGTAGGCACAGGGCTGGGGACATAGGAAGAGCCCAGTAGGGGTAGCTGTTATCACTTATGGACGAGCTGGGACTGGAGCAGCTCGTGGAAGCTTCTTTGAATGCATTTCATCTATGTGGCTGTGCCCATTGCTGTGATGTTGAAGCTGCACACGCCGGAGAAGTCATGCCCACCCGAAGGTTACAGTTCTGGGTTTGTTTCCTACAGTCGTAAGCACACACGCACAAATACTACAAGACTCATTATTGATCACTGTTCTTTGTCATGTTTACATATACTCTCTCATATACACCCTGTAAGAAAGTATTGCTATGGTTCAATTGTGCAGATGAAAAAACAAGGGTCACCATGGTAACTGAGTGGGTGCAGATCTAGAATGTTCCACCCTTCTCCATCTTGTATCAGAGCAAGCAGTGCAGTGAAGGTGACATTTCCTTCATGCTCCAGGAGAAGAGTCAGCATGTGGCAACTGACCCCAAAGCAGTGGACGGGGAAGACTGGAATATTACTACGACATTCGGCATCTGCCTCTTCCACACTTGGTCTTGAAGCTTCCCTCTTGTGGGCTTGGCAGTTTATTGGAAAATAGAACAGTATCTATCTCTATATCTATCTCTATATCTCTATATCTATCTATTATCTATCTATCTATCTATCATCTATCTATCATCTATGTATCTATCTATCATCTATGTATCTATCTATCATCTATCATCTATGTATCTATCTATCATCTATCTATCTATATCTATCTATATATCATCTATCTACCTATCATCTATCTATCTATCTATCTATCTATCTATCTATCTATCTATCATCTATCATCTATCATCTATCATCTATCTATCTATCTATCATCTATCTATCATCTATCTATCATCTATCCATTATCTATCTGTCATCTATCATCTATCTATCATCTATCTATCATCTATCTATTATCTATCTGTCATCTATCATCTATGTATCTATGTATCTATCTATCTATCATCTATCTATCTATCTATCATCTATCATCTATCTTTATAAAGAGAAGAGTAACATGGCCAAGTGAGGCAGGGTGCCAGCCCCTGAGTATCAGTGTAGTGCTCTGTGATATTCTGACCTGGGTTAGAGAAACACAATGAAGTTCACACAGCACTCTTGATAAGTCGCTGCTTTCTTCCATAATTGTGCTCAAAATCCAAGAGCATGACTTACAGAGGGAATCTTCTACTTGGCATTGGAAGTATCGCATGTGAGAGTGAGCCAGGCCACCTGTCGTGAGAAGAATGTGTGCAGGGAGAAGAAGTGCCATTGCACGGGATGCACACAACCAAAGCGGGGCCAGTAATGCTGACCCGTGCGCACAGAAAAATAGCCGGGAGCAAGGAGTCTGAGACTGTGGGGCTGTTGAAGGGTATGGTGAGATCAGTTCCTTCCCTCAGTGGGTTTATACCAAGCTGAGACAAATAAACTGCATTTGACCTTGAGCATGAGAAGGGACCACTGCTGGACGTGATGTACTGGAAGGCCAGCCCCGTGCTCCAGCTCTGGACATGCGTGCGGGGGACCTGCTGTCAGGACACTAAGCAATGAGCTGACGAATGCATCCTCGGTGCCTCGGCAGTTTCTTCAGATGGTTTCTGATCTACTTGCAGCCAGCACGGCTGTCCTGATGGAGTCAGGGAATCATCTGGGGGCACAGAGGAATGCTTCTGCTCCAGACGTGAGTGCACCCAGTGTGGACAACGCTTTCATAGAGGCGTCCGGCTGCAAGACCCACACCTAGCATTTGATGTGTCAGCACAGTTACTGACGAGAAAGGCTGTTTGACACGTTCAAGATCTTTCACATCCTGTCTCCTCTGCTATTCGGAGGCTTTTGCTATCAGAAGGGGGATATGGAGGCTGACACGGCCAAGATAACATAAAGCAGTTCCCTTCCTGGATCATAAATCTCCATGAGAAGTTGGGAGAGTGGACATGTTCACTGAATTTCATCACGGTGCTGTTTCTTTCTCTTTCTTTTTTAAGTCCCCTGTTACTTGCATGATTAAGGCACTTTTGCCTGACCTTGGAACCTGCCAGGAATCCGTATGTTGCCTTAAAATGATTTCAGCTTCAAAACATTTGACCTAGGATGATGCTCATCATTTAACCTGTAATACAATGATGTTCCCAAAGAATGACATGTCACCCTTGGGCCACCTTCTGGGAAATATCCTTAGTGTATATAAGAAGAGAAAGACGAAAGTCTGATGACAATGGAGGTAATTACTCTGAAATATTTAATAGTACCTTTGTTCCATAATAAAGAACAAATTACAATTAATTATAGAAGAAGGAGGGAAAAATATAGCATCCATAAATAAATAAGGGTTTTATGCACCAAAATATCTACTCTGTTTATGTGTATCTCATAACTCACTGTGCTCTCCACAAGATATTGTTTAAAAACACCAAGCACACTACCTGATATGTAGTAGGCACTCCATAAACCTGTGCTGATTTTGAATAAGTAATGATGCATAAACTGAATTCCTTTGGGATTGCCTTCTTAGCAAACAAAAACATATTTTTAGTTTTACTAACCTGCTTCTGGAAATAAGATGTACATTCCAAACCACAGGTAACTGTTCCATGCTGTTCTCTTGCTGCAGAGAACGGATTTTGTCAATCACAGTGTTCAAGATCATCATTCCTTATTGATGCCCAGATATGCCTAATCATCCCCAAACTAAGGAAATGAACAAGCCTACTGTTGACAATCTATAAATCTTGACTAACAGATTTCTGACCTTGTTCTTTGTTTTCAGTGTATTAGAGTTTTCTTCAGGAGGTTGTGTTCACATATAAATCAGCTTGTTAAATTAACGCATTTCCTCAGAGCACAACTGGATCCTTCACTCAGCCAGGACTCTGGAAGGGGAGCTGGGTGTGCGAGGGACCTTTGTCACTCTCACAGGCTCAGGGAGGAAAATGAGGGACTTGCTTCCTGCAAGGGTGAAGAATAAGGGGACCTATGAGCCCTGTGGGAAAATAGGATTTTGAGGGATCAATCTCAAGTGGGGAGGTGATTTAAGAAGCAAGCCAGCTTGCAATAGCAGAGAACAAATTTTGCAGAATAAAATCATATTGAAAGGTCACTGGAATATGAAACAAGGAAATGATTCTATTTTTTTTGAATGGTTCAAATTTTTGAAAGCAGAGTCATCAATTAGAGATTATTGACAAATACCAAATCTAAGCCGTCCTATCTTCTTGAGTCATGCTGTGTAATCACTGTGAATATTGATCATCTATATTTCCGTCTTCCAACCTTCGACATTGGCTTGTTTATGATCTTTTTTCTTAGCACCTGAGCTAGCAAAAATGAAAATGTGCAGAAAGAGCCCTAAGTTATATTCTCCTCACGCACGTCACACAGAGATCGCTGTGATAGCATGTGAAGCCCAAGATTGAAAACTGATGGGAAAAATAGCATGAAAAATACCACATCTGCACAAAAACCCTTAAAATGCCAAACATTTCCCCAAGACCCTATAATTGAAAAATAAAGTAAAAAAAATCATCTGCCATGATGTTTTTAAAAGTGAAACACTTGCAAGCCCTGCTCCCTTCTATGTCTGTGGCTGTGTGTGCCTCCAATCAGATGCCAGGGAGGTGGGATACTCATTGGGATTAACAGAATCCAGCCTTTCCAGAACCATCTCCCCCTGGCTCATTACGCTCATGCTGTTCCATGCCACTCCACTCTCAGCACTGTTGAAGAACCCCCAAAAAGGAACATGTTGGGATGTCCTGTTGAGCCCAGCCTGCAGTGAAATGCCAAGAGAAGTGGGAGCAGGTGAACATAGGTGTTCCCGTAAAATCCAGGTTGGCTAAAGAAGGAGCACAGGCTGATTCTTGGGTAAAGATCCACCACTGAGAGACAGCTAGGAGAGAGACAGGCAGGCTCTCAGCGGACCTGAGGCTTTCCCTCCCACCTTGACCCACCCCAGGGTGACCACGTGTTAGTTCAGCCCCGCCCCCTGCTTCTCAGGTGTTTATTGGAAGGAAAATTGTGGCCATGTGTTGCCATCAGCATCTGGGAGACAAAGTCCCCCAGTTGACTCACATCCACATCCCTTCTGCAAGTCAGCTTACTTGAGGTCCTGCCCTCAGACGCATTTCTGACCGGCAATATGGATGAAAGCAGGGTCCACATTACGGGTGGAGTTGCTCCTTGCAAAGGAGTGTTCACGTTCAAACTCCCAGTATCTGTGAATAGGACCTATTTGGAAATAATGTCTTTGCAGATGATTGCGTTAAGGTGAGGTCATGAGAGCGAACCCCTAATCCAGTGTGCCTGGTGTCCTAATAAGAACAAGACATTTTGAGATAAACACGCACACACACGGAGGCATCACGTGAAGATTGGAGTCACCCTGTCACAGTCCACCAATACTGGAGATTGCTGGAAAACCACCAGAAACTACAGGGGGGCTGCTGAGGTCCTCCCTGGAGTCTTCAGACGTGTAGCCCTGCAGACACTTTGACACATTTCTGTTGTCTTAAGGCCGTCGGCGTGTGGTACTTTGTCAGACCAACCCTAGCAAAGGGAGGCTCACTGTACGAGATCACTTCCCAGCACTGGAGGCACCACTCCTGTGAGTGACCCCGGCTTCCCACCCGGCCACCACCATGCAGAGACACCGGCACCAGTCCTGGTTTACGGACTCCACCTCAGGGAGCGTGGTGAAAACGGCCGACTTCCCAAGAAAGTCCGTGTGGGACAGAAACGTTTGCATAGTCCTCCCTCCCTTCAGAAACAGCTCGTCCACAGTGATCCACCAGCCACACACACAGGAAGCTGAGCCAAAGGCTTGCGACCCACAGCATTAGACACTCAATCCCCACTATTAAATTCTAGCACACGGTCACCTGAACTTGCGGAAATGTGGCTTCTGGTTTATGACCGTTCATTGTCTGTCCACCATCTTCAACATGGGGTTCAGCCAAAAAGCTAACTGGGATTCCTGGCCAGCTTAACAGTGTGCACTGTGTTGTGTTTTATTCACTGCTGTGTTTTCTCAAAGTGCAGGACACACGCCCTCCCCCTGTCCCCGGAATTTGTCAAAGAGGCAGAAGACAGGCAAACTGGAAGATCTCACCTCATTCATAATTAAGGAGTACCTGATTGTAAAGTCATGTTTCCAAATGTACATTTTCAGACTCACGCATCTGAAGACTGGGCGTGCAATATAGGAAGCCCTCCGTGTGCACTCCCGAGTGCTGTCCTGGGCCAGGAGGTGCATGTAACACCACGATAAGGTGGATACACATGTGTTCATGTGCAGGCATGTCAGGGAGCAGTGAGCTAATGATGCCCTGGTGATCTGGGACTGCCTAGGAGTTCCTAGATGCAGGGACAGGGACAGGCAGAGTGGAGGTGAACAAATCCCAGTGCTTTCTGTGCAAGAACAGTAAGTATCTTGTAAAAAAAATCCTCTATGAATGCAGAATGTGTGTTTCCAACTGTTTTTGAGCACTGTATTCATCACGCAGGGTAGAAGGACCTAGAGAGAGCCACTGGCAGGGCAGTTAGGATGAAAAATTGACTTCACCGATTGCTTTCACAGTTACTTAACCAAAATAACTAAATTAAATTTTCTTAAAACACACTGTGTGAGGTTGATCACCACTCTCATATTTTGAAAAAGTTTATGAGCTCAAACATTGACTAAGAGCAAATTCTATCTGATGCTACCTACGGTTGGCTGAGAAAATACATGGAAAGCATGTCTTCTTCCCCAGCTGTTATGGGAAACCCAAATAAAAGATGATGATGGCTGTGGGGTGAGGGATCCCCTCCAGGGCCAGGTCCTGCCAGCCCGAAACCTCACTCACTCTGCTTGCAGCAATCCCTCTCTCCCTGCCCTACCGGTCATCTCCCTGGATTATCGGCATGATGCCAAAACCCCTGGTCAACTCCAAGGATGCTCACAGAGGAGGGAAGGTGCCCCAACAACGTGCAGCTGGTTGTTTTGGCATTGTCTGTTTTCTGTTCTAAAATGCACCGGGTGACGTGTTCATCACTGAGGTGTGTGCTGTGGACCTTTGCCTGCATTTCAGAGACACAACCTGTGTTGATCTGGAACCCTGGTTGTTGCTCAGAGAAGCAGACGATGAGTGTGGTTGAGCAAATATCCACCCCACGCCTGGAAGATACACAGCCTCCCAGGAAGTGTCCACCGCAGCACCAGTGCAGACGAAAGGGAGTGTGCGTGGTGGATCCCATGTTCCTAAGATGATGCGTATTTGAATGCACAAGCATGCCAGCCCCCGGAGAATCAGGCTGATGTACTTCTCTACTTTAAAAGCATTTAAGTAATTGTCATGGGTGTCTTCTTTTCCAATGAATACAAATGTATTTGTAAGTAGCTGTCACCTGATGCATCTCTTAGTGGAGCCCGGCTAAGATTTTCAACTGGGAAATTCTTTTCCAATTTTATTTTAAAATATAATGTATAATTAAGCAAATTTATAATAGTGTATACATGGAAAAATGTGTTTTTTTCTCTCTTCCTATTTGTCTCCCATTTTCCCTCTGCCCTCCCTCCATCTACATCAATCAAGCTTCCCTAACATCAAACTCATGTACTTGTACTAGTTTCCTAAACTGCTTAGCAAGTTACCATAATGCTTTTTTTTTTTTTTTTTTAATTTATTTCATCACAATTTCTATAGGTCAGAAGTCTAAGCGCAGCTCAGCTGTTAAGGTCTCCTAAGACTGAATCCAGGTGTGGCTGGCTGCATTCTCATCGAGACTCTTGACTGGGGAAGGATCCCCTTCTAAGATACTCTGGTTATTGGCAGAATCCACTTGTTTTCGACAGTAAGATTTATAGCAGTTGCCTCTTTAAACAGAACAAAGGAGAGGGTCTTTATGGCTTCAAATCTCTCACTGCTGGACCTGCTTAAAAACGTTTACTCTGTTAAGTTAGGCCCACCCAAAATGATCACTATTTGATTAACTTAAAGTCAACAGATTAGGGACCAAAATTATATAGTCCCTTTGCCTTCGCCATATAGTGTAGTACAACTAGAAGTGATAGCCAATCACCTTTGCCATGTTATATTGATTGGAAGCAAGCCATGAGACACATACTGACTTGGAGGAAGGAGATTCTGCGGCAGGCCCCGTCTGCCTGGCCCTAGGTATTGGTAGAGTCACTCTATACATATGGGCTCGCACACTGACAGCACCCATGGGGATTGTCATCACCATCCACATGACAAAAGAGCTTTATACGGTTTCAGACACCCCTAAAACTTCTGACGCCCATGCAGGCAGGCTCAAGGGAGGGGATCTAGGATCCCCCAGCAGGGCTCTGGCTATGACCAACAAGAATTGGTGTGTAAATGTCCCAGCTCACGCGATCTTTGGTTTGTCCCACAGCCTTCCGGATCCAGCAGACCTGAACCAGTTTTCCACAGACGTAATGCCATTGGCAGTGTGTCTGCAATCGATTATTCCCTTTCTTGTGTGACTTGTACGATCCCCTATGGGGCCTTCCTTGGGTCATGTACCAAATAAAGTGCTTGCACTCTCAGTGAGGCTCAGCTCAGCAGCTGGGAAGCCCACGTAAGACAGTTGTTGCCTTTATTAGGCAGGGTCTTGGGAGAGTATCCCTAGTGTTTCTAGGGCCACCATCACAAATGCCCCAGCCTGGATGGTTTAAACAACAGAAATGCATTGTCTCACAGCTCTGGAGGTCAGAAATCCAAGCTCAGGGTGTGCACAGGACCAGTTCCTTCTGAGGCTGTGAGGGACAATCTGCTCCAGGTCCTCCTCCTGGTTTCTGGTGTCTGCTGGCCTGCTCTGCTGCTTCTTGGGTCATACATGCGTCTTTGCCTTTATCTTCATATGGCGTTTTCCCTGTCTGTGTCTCTCTCTCTGTAAAAATTCCTCCCCTTTTAAAAATAAGGACAAAGGGGGCGCCTGTGTGGCTCAGTTGGTTAAGCATCTGCCTTCGGCTCAGGTCATGATCCCAGGGTCCTGGGATCGAGCCCCATGTCAGGCTCCCTGCTTAGTGGGGAGCCTGTTTTTCCCTCTCCCTCTGCTCCCCATGCTTGTGCTCTCTCTCGCTATCTCTGTCATTATCTATCTCTCTCCCTTAAATAAATAAATAAAATCTTAAAATAATAAGGACAAAACACCTTCTTCAATAAATCGAAAGAAAATTTTAAAACTTATACCCTATGACTCTGTAATTGCACTACTGGATATTTACTCCAAAGACACAGATGTAGTGAAACGAAGGGCCATATGCACCCCAATGTTCATAGCAGCAATGTCCGCAATTGCCAAACTGTGGAAAGAGCCGAGATGCCCTTCAACAGATGAATGGATAAAGAAGATGTGGTCCATATAAACAATGGAATATTTCTCAGCCATCAGAAAGGATGAATACCCAACTTTTACATCAACATGGATGGAGCTGGAGGAAATTATGCTAAGTGAGATAAGTCAGGCAGAGAAAGTCAATTATCATATGGTTTCACTTATTTGTGGAACATAAGGAATAGCACAGAGGACATTAGGAGAAGGAAGGGAAAAATGAAGGGGGGAATCAGAGGGAGAGATGCACCATGAGAGACTATGGACTCTGAGAAACAAACTGAGGGTTTTAGAGGGGAGGGGGTGGGGGGATGGGTTAGCCCAGTGATGGGTATTAAGGAGGGCAAGTACTGCATGGAGCACTGGGTGTTATACGAAAACAATGAATCATGGATCACTACAGCAAAAACTAATGATGTATTGTATGGTGACTAACATAACATAATAAAAAAGAAAAATCAAAACAAAAAAACAGCATGAAGTCTGCTCTCTCTAGCTGTGATGAGGAAACTTATGGCAGACCAGCCCTCCCCTCTACAAACAGCAGACAACAGGATCAAATATCCAGGTCTTCTTTCTGCTCAGGAGAAATCCCAAAACATCTCTTCAAGTCACCAAGGTCATTGTTCCCTTGCTTTCTTCCGACATGGGCCCACAACCATCCCAGAAGCACGACCTACAGCACCACAAGCAACCGGATTACCAAAAACATTGAAATATCTTCCCAGTGTTTACGTGGAGTCAAATTACTGTATTTTATAACGTCTTTCTTTCTCTCTGTTTTCGTGGTACCAACCTCATACACAGTTGAGTTCATATCTTTCATCCTGTTGTTTATTTTTAGAAAAGCTGTGAAATTTTGGGACGCAATTTCGTGGTTGCAAAGTTAAATCTACAAAACACATTGTATCCTTGTCCTTCCTACATTATTTCTTCACTCATTTAAAAATAGCCCTATTTATAGGTTATGATTTGTCTGTTCACTATTTATTTTATAACATAAGCAGATGAATGCATGCATGTGTGCATATGTATTATATATACATGTGCAAATTTATGTTCTTATGGATATCTATCTCTCATCTCTCATCCATCCATCAATTATCTATCATCTATCTATCTATAATCTATTGCCTATCTATCCATCCATTATCTGTCTGTCCATCCATCCAACCATCCATCCATCCAACCATTCATCCATTATCTATGTATGTATCATCTATCTATCATCTATCTATCCATCCATTATCTGTCTGTCCATCCATCCATCATCTTTGTATGTATCATCTATCTATCCATCATTTATTTATTATCTATCTCTCCAGCTATTATCTATTTATGTATCATCTATCTATCTATCTATCATCTATCTCTCCATCTATTATCTATCATCTCTCCATCTATCTATGTACCAATCGATATCATCTGTTTATGAAACAACTAGCATTAGACGTTGGGCCACAAGCAGAAGAGGACTGTGACCCCTGACGGAATGGCACCAAACCAGGTGCCCTTCTCTCTGAGGAGACATTTTTCAGGTGATGCTATAAAATGAGCCCACACTTCCTCTGAGGTGAGGTGAACAAACACTGGATCCCAGGGGGGCTGGGGAATTTGAGATTTGAGGGCAGAACACAGAAGAACAGAACAACACAGAGACAGAGCCCCGGGTTGATATGGGGTCCTCATGAGCGCGTGCGTGTACGCCAGCCTACAAGCTATGTGCCAGGCAAGTGTGAGGCCGGTGAACAATGGCTCGGGGAAGCTTCAAGGCCAACACCACGGAGCCGTGAACGGGATCTGACGACAGAGCTGCAGCCCACGGGGACGGGCAGACAGGCACCAGGCTGCGGGGCAGTGTTTACGGGATGTGGCTGGACACACCCAGGTCTCTTCCGCAGGGGTCATGGGGTTTGCCTGTTGGGTTTGTTGTCAAACTTCTGGATGTTTGCCAATCCGAAAGTGAGGAAAGATTTCCAACGTAGTTTTGATTAATGTTTCTCTAATTATGAGAGAAGTTGATGTCTCATCATGTGAGTGAGCATTACCTGCATTTTTTTACTATAATCCGTATATTCATATGTCTAAGCCATTTGTCCACAGGGATTGTTTTCCTATACTTTTAGAAGCTTTTTATGGATTAGAGATACTAACTTTTTGTTGTGATTACAAATATTTTTCCTGGCTATTTATTTACTTATTTTTTTTTATTTTTAGCCTGATTATAATTTTTTTTTACAAAAATGTTTTGCAAGAGTTTTTGAAGTTTTTTTTTTTTTTTTTTCATGTCTTCAAATATATCACCCACTTTTGGGTTTTACTAGAATCCCCCCATGTCTTCTTGTACCCCTCATATGGTTTCATTTTTTTTGGTCATAAATCTTGAACAAATTCAGAATTTACACTGGTGTATGGTGAGACAGGTTGATCTGGCCTAAACTTCTCTGCTCAGCCAGTCCATTGCTCTAACCACTTACGAAGAAGTCCACTCTTCCCTGATTGGAAATGCCACCCTCATTATGTTACAAGATTCCACAAGCAGGTGCATCCATTTCTGGGCATTGATTCCGTGTCACTGACGTGTTTATATCTTCATGATCAACAACCTCTCCCTTTACACACGCTGGTTCTACCATGTGCTAAACTACCTTCTAATACTGTTGGCCTCCTTTACGATTGTTCTCCCGGCTATTATTCCTTGTGTCTTCTTCTAAGTAAACTTTAAAGTTAATTTGCTGGGGCCCCTGGGTGGCTCAGTCGTTAAGCGTCTGCCTTCAGCTCCGGTCGTGATCCCGGGGTCCTGGGATCAAGCCCCTCATCGGGCTCCCTGATCAGCGGAAAACCTGCTTCTCCCTCTGCCACTCCCCTTGCTTGTGTTCCCTCTCTTGTCTCTCTCTGTCAAAAAATAAATACAAATCTTTTTTAAAAAATAAAGTTAATTTGCTTAGTTCTAGAGAAAAGAAACCGAGGGTATCATAGTTGGAATTACATTAAGCTTTCAAATCAACTTGGGGAGAACCAACTCTTACCATGCTGCAACTTCCCATCCATTCTCTGTAGTCTATTTTCAATGTAGAAGACAGAACGGACATTTTATAGATAAATCGTATCATGTCATTTCTCTGCTGAAAACATCCCAGTAATGAATGCTTGGTCTCACTCAGAATAAAAGCCACACTCTTGTGACAGCTCCATTGTGTTGTCATCAATCAGGTCTGACCCCCTTGCCTGCTATCCCTTCCTCCCTCCCTCGCGGCATGTCTTGCTGGCCTCCGTGTGTCCACCCCTGAGCTTTGGACTTCCTACCCCATCTTAGAAGCATGCTCCCTAGATACAGACTCCCCTCTCGCAAGCATTTGCTAAAGGGCTGTCTTCTCAGTGAGGCTTCCCTGACCATCTACGTAACCTGGGAGCTCTCCTTTGCCCGGAGCTCCCCATCTCCCATTTATGCCTTATTATTTTCCATACTTCTGATGACTTGATAAATATGTAACTGTCATGTTTATTGATGAGTCAATGACTCATGTTGAATTGAATCTGTTCTCACTGATGACCCCTAAGCCCTAGAGCGCTGCCTGACATAGTAGATACTCAGCAAATGCTGAACAAACAATCCAGTGAACAGTTAACACTGAGGACAACTCTGTTCGATCATCCGTACCTGGAAATCTGTTGGAAGCACAAACTAGGTTGGTAGACTACCTGAAAAAGCCACACATCTCTCTCATAGGGAAGGACAGCTTGGCCTTGTCTCTGACCACCGTCCTCTCTTACCTTCTCCCCTGCCTCTCCCTGTCCTGGGCACAGGTATTTATTGCAGTTTAGAGAAGATTAGCATTTCCAAGCCGGGACATGGCAAATTCTCTGCCCTTTTGTCCTGGGCCACTCTGTCACTGAGCAGTGTCACAGTTTAATCTGATAAATGGCAACACATTCTGCAAATAAATCCAGAACCAGACATAATAATCAGAACTTTGAAGTGAATTAAAACTGTTTTATCACTAAGGAAGGAAACTTTAGTCTCACCAAAGTTTAATTTTCTTTTGTCCTACGAGAAGGCCATCTACACCCCGCTTCCAGTTGCTCATATGCACACACGCATGCATGCACACTCATACCACACACACTCACACACGTGCACACACACGCATACGGCACATTCACATGCATATGCACACACAGTCATACCACACACACACACACGCACACACACTCATACCACACACACACACACACACACACATGCACAGCCAAACTCACTTCACACCAACCTAAGCATCCTGCAAGGTGGGACAATTTTTCCATTTGCTCATCTCCCGTCATATTTCTCTGCCTGAAAAAAATTTAAAAAGTTTCTTATTTGACCTCAGTATATCCACTAATTTAGAATTTGATACATCTGAACTTTATTTGAGCTTGTGCTCTCAAAATTTCTTTTTCAGGATGCAAGTAATCTGCCAGTTTTATGGGCACCTTTAGGTAAATAGAAAATAAAGAAAAAGGTATATGTGAACAATAGAAAAAGTGGAGATTTCTAAAATCACTGATTTTCTTACGAGATATCAAAGACATTGAGAATTACAATTTGAAATGGAAGAGGCTGAACATAAAGAGACCACTTTGTGGAGGTTTGTTGTCAGTGCATGGCAGTTGGAAATAATGAGAAATGTGTGCACCAGTTCAAATTATCTGACACAAGCTGGTTGGTTGACGCGATCAGGTTCGTTCACTTCAAAGTCCCAGAGGCTGTCTTCATAACAAAAACCAGAGGCAGAAATTCACATAGGAAACGATATACTATCCTCACCATAAATTTTTATTATGGGGTATGAAAGACTACAAAGTACAATATGCTTGACCTCTTAATAATCTATGCTCACCGACAGCTGAAGCTTCACATGAATTATCCCGGAAGATGGCCCCCAGATCGCAGGACAATTCTCCCCTGCCTTTTCCCTACAGTTTTCCCGGCTTCCTTCAGTGTGTGGAGAAATACGGACTGAGTGACTGCAGGAAAGACAAAGGTCATTCCATTTTCCTCTCTGCCATCCTCAGCTCTCTCTGAGCCCCTTTGAAGAGGATTTTATAAGACGCTTTGCATGGAGCCATGTGTCCCCCTCATACGTACCACTGTATGTCCAAGCGTGGCTTCGGGAACCTTTTTCTTGACCAGCAGGATCTTGTACATCGTTCATAATTTAGAACTGGGGGTCTGGGGCACCTGGGTGGCTCAGTTGGTTAGGTATCTGACTCTTGGTTTCGGCTCAGGTCATGATCTCAGGGTCGTGAGATCGAGCCCCACATCGGGCTCCGTGCTCAGCAAGGAGTCTGCCTGGGATTTTTTCCCTCTCCCTCTGACCCTTTTCCCATTTGTGCTCTCTCTCTCTCAAATAAATAAAATCTTAAAAAAAGAACTGGGGGTCCCTTTCCAGATCCCCCACTCTTTGTGGTGGCTTGTAAATTATTCATAATTTAGAACTGGGGGTCTGTTTCCAGGTCCCCCCCTTTGTGATGTCATGTGTATTTTTCTCTTCCATCAAAGAAAAGAAAAGCATGCTTCCATTTCCAACTGCAGCCCACTCCCCAATTGCCTCCTACTCAGTAGAGTAACTGACAAGTAAGACTCAGGATACGTGTGTAACCCTCAAGGGAAGGTGTTTGTGTGGGAAACCAATGATAAAAGTAACTTCATCAGTACAGTTGTTAATACTCAGTCAAAATATAGCTGCTGCCCAAACGACACACTGGACGTTGGTAGGAGCGATATCTTTAAGATAATTGTCTTTTTTTCTGTCTTACGAGAGAACAAAAATGTTAGCAACCTCACAGCTACCTAAAGGTTACAGAACTAAAATTCCCAGATGATGCATCGTTGACCACCACTCCCGTCTGCTTCTACAAATGAGTGCCTGCCTTGGCGGGTCTTACTATTCTCATTACTCTTTTTAAAATAAAGAATAAATGTGCCAGTTACGGTAGCAAGCTCCTCAGAGCAGATATTCTTTGTTTGAGGAGAGCTGTTTCACGGCTCCTCTTAGTTCTGAGCCAATGGCTTTGCAACAGGTCAGAGGTGACAGGGGCTTTTGTAGAAACCCAGTGAACCTCCATCCTAATGTTCCCCAGAGTACACAGCTCAAATGCTGGTGAGGAAGGAGGCAGTGTCAGTCACCAGGGCCCAAGGAGCTTCGTGGGAAGACAGGGACCAGCACCCGAACTCCCTGCCTCTGTGGTTCGGTATTTTAGAGCCATACTGGTAGGCTGTCAAGGTGCCGACCAGGGCTGCAATGCAGAAAGGACCCTAACTCTGGAGGTTCCCAGTGGAATCTCCGTCAATGGTGACCTGTACTCACTACTGAAATAGATTGTGGGAGCTGGACAGGCTCCCTGAACAACCTGTGACCCAGGCTGGGAGATGCTCCATCCTCTGCACTCATGCGCTCCTGGGGGAAGACATGGTGAGCACCAAGGGCTCTGACCCACAGACTGAGTGTGGGGCCCCATGAGGCCCTTTCCAGGGTCCTGAACACCTGGATGGCCTGAGCCAGTCTCTAGCAGAGGCCCGTTAAGTTGGGGTCAGCTGAGATGTTAGGAAGAACATACTTGCAGGTGATGCCCACTCTGGACAAATTCTCTCTTCCCCAGAATATTCTGAAGAGGTTGTTCATTCAGGCTGAGTAAATCTCTCAGACCTTCGACCATTCTGGGATGGAACTTGGCTCCTGGCTAGAAAGGGCCCCTCACTCATCTGAATGTGGCCCTCCCTTTACCCATAGAATGACGTGGAGCATCCCTTAGAGCACACTTGCCTGAATCGCAGGCCTGACTCAGACTCCTCCTCGCTGGGCCTGTGTAGACCTGTCCTGGGCTTTTGAGTTCATAATGGGAATCATGCTTTCATGAAACACTCCTTCAATTGTTCCTTCTAGCTTTTGTGGAAAGTGTTCTAAGCACCATATGTCTCCCATTTTCCAGTTTGCCTTTTCTGACAGATGTCTTGTTTGATGTGCTGTGAGCCTCAATGAGAAACATGCAGGTGGCCAAGGTAAGCTACGTGCCCTCGGCACAGATGTGAGCTTTCTGAGCCCAGGTAAATGGGCTGCGTTTCTCACGCGTGGGAGGTCGACAGACTGCATTTAATTGGTTCTTGTGCTAAATCACGCACCTATATTTCTTTACTAAATTTGCCTCATGAACCTAACACTAGTGTGATACGTTTTTTTATCACCCCAGTAGGAAATGAAAACCCAGTGATGCTATATTACACAGTCTGGCACGTCCATGCTTTGACTTTGACATGTTTTCTTGCAAACACATGGTTTTCATGAATGAATAGATATAATGGAGATCAGGAGAGCTGGCTTGGGGAGCAGGCTGATCTTCCCACTTTGGGAGCACGTGCCTCATGCTCTGGGGTCAGATCACTTCAGATGAAGGACGCCCTGCGTTTCAGGGCAGACACCATTTATCTTTCTAAGGGCTATCTTTAACCAGATTATTCAGCATTTTAAAATCACAAAATGGAACTCTTCCTAGAGTTAGGGTAGAGAAAACTTTATTGTTTCCTTATGAAGATCCGTGGATGCCATCAATTCATGGTGCTTCTCTCGGGATAGAGTCTGGTCAAAAGAGTTACAATTTTGCTTTTGTTAATGCTCTCCTCGCTCCGGGGCAGTAAGTCTGGGACTTCTTTGTATTCTCCTGTAGAACACGATTGCTGCTTGTCAGGTGTCATGGCTCAGGTGGTACCAAATGGGGGAATGTTTTCCTTTTCTTCTTGTTCTCTTTACTTCTGCTTGCAGTGAATAATCTGTGGTTCTCAACACATCTTGCTTGAGCATCATGGCTTCTACACACTGTGACCAACACGAAGAAATGAGGCCCAGACCCGTGCACTTAGTTGTAAATCATGTATTGAAGCCACTTCTCCAGATTCTATATTTTTTTAAAGATTTTATTTATTTATTTGACAGAGAGAGAGCAAACACAAGCAGGGGGAGCAGAAGGTGGAGGGCGAGGGAGAAGCAGACTGCCCACTGAGCAGGGAGCCCGATGTGGGGCTCGATCCCAGAACGCTGGGATCATGACCTGAGCCAAAGGCAGACGCTTCACCGAACGAGCCACCCAGGCGCCCCGAGATCCTATGTCTTTCTACAAGTTGGTCTTTTTGGGAAACTTATTCATCTTCTAACCATTCTTTTCATTGTTTCCTATTTGATCAATATTTTCTAGTGCTGTTGAAGATACACTTAAAATATACCCTGGTCCCAATAAGCAGGGTTCAGAGACACAGGTCCTGGAATCCTTGAGCCACACACGGGTCAGCACGGAAGCCTGCAGGTCCTGGCTTCTTTTTTTTTTTTTTTTTTTTTTTTTTTTTTTTTTTTTTTTAAGATTTTATTTATTTATTCGACAGAGAGAGACAGCGAGAGAGGGAACACAAGCAGGGGGAGTGGGAGAGGGAGAAGCAGGCTTCCTGCCAAGCAGAGAGCCCGATGTGGGGCTCGATCCTAGGACCTGGGACCATGACCTGAGCTGAAGGCAGCCGATTAACGACTGAGCCACCCAGGCGCCCCAGGTCCTGGCTTCTTTACGCACTTCGGTGGCTGTGGTGCACACCCCAAAATGTCATGTGTTCCCTTACACAATGCCAGCCTCAGGAGGGGACCTCCGAGGCGTTTGCGGAGGGACCGTGAACACCACTGAATTCACGGCCGCATTGCTGGATTTCTACCCGGCCAACAAACCATACCTCTTCCACTCTTCTACTCTTGACCTTTTGCTATTTTCTGGCAGTGTTTCTTATCTGATCAATGAGCCCACCTTCCCCCCACCCTCTTTCTCCTCACTCTCTGCTTTCCCTGTGAGGTGCACTAACAAACATCAATTCCCCTGAATAATACGTAGACTTTCTGTTGAAGCCAGTGGCTGAAAGTATTAGCTTAAGCCAAATAGAAGTACAAATATTTGCAGAGAGTGAAATAGTTCAGATAGCTGGATTAATCAATAAATAAATGTAATTAATTAATTGATTTAAACTAAAGCAATTTATATTTTTAAAATTTCCCTGCCCATGAAAGAAATTTATTTTTCCCTCTTAGTATCAATATATTCTCAGAAATCATAGTTTAGAGAGCAAAGGAGAAGGAGACATCTTGTCTGTGTTTGTGTTTGTGTTTGTTCTTCATTTGGGGCTTCGATGTCCTAGGACTTGCTTAGAGAGACAAAGGTAATAGCATGAGCTGGGTGCCAGCCCTCCACCAGTACCCGGGAGGAGAGGAGGTTCCAGGCCAGCCCCTAACCCAGCTCAAATCCAAGGTAAGGCCAGGTGTGCATGGCATCTGTAACTGTGCACGCACCTGTCTCCCTACTTCACTGTCCACTTACCTACACATTTGTGGAGCTCCCAAACCATTCCCAACACTGAGCTAGGCTCAGGAGACACAGTTAAAATGTGCAGAAACTTGACTCAGAGAAGCAAATGGAGTAAGAGCCAGAGCAAACAAATGGGAGTGGAGAACAAATAGGCAGATGCCCGTCTTTCAAGCCAAGCAGAAAATTAAAAAAAAAAAAAAAAACAAAAAACCATCGCACTGTGTCCATTATTGCCGCTAAATATAGATAAAGTATCGCTAGTTCTTGTGGTTTGGAATTCTGCCTCTGTTGCTGCATTTTTAGTGAAGGAAAGCATTTTCATCAATGGGCTAGCAATCTGGATTCTTTAATCCTATTTATCCTGCACAGCAGTGAGTTCCCTTATTGTGCCTCTGCCAAGAACTAAAACTTCATACTATTTGGAAGACTGCTACAAACATAATTTAATAGCCCAGATAAATTAAAACCCACAGTTATTATTCTGGAGGAACTGGTTATGAAGATGCAATGCGATCTCTTTGGGTTCTGCAACAGGGAATACACACAATGGGCACAGGAGCTTGATTTGAATTCTGGTTCTAGTGTTTACTATGCCTGTGATATTGAACCAGTTGTGAAATTGTTCAGTTTCTCAGTCTTGCTGCTCCTTAAATTGGGGATAATGATGCCGCATTATATTTCATTGTAAGAACTAAGTGAAAGAATGAATGTGAAGCTCTCAGCAGAATTCCTGGTGTCTATGTGAAGAATGGTAGCTGTCTTACGATCATTGTCATCATTGCTAAATTATACATGAGGCACTTCCTTTCTTTCTGTTCTTTCCCTTTTGTTTCTGGTGTGCAGAGTGGAATCTTGACACAGCGTGGGGGAAAGCACTGTTCCCACTCCATCTGGGGCCAAGAATGTTGTACCGTGTCCATGTTCCCTCTCCTCAACTGTAAGAAAGATTATTTTTGTGAAGCAGAGTCTAAAGGAAGAGAATAAGCCTCTTGTAAAGCAAATGGAGTCTGATTTTATGTAAAAGGTGCTAGGAAGAAAGAGCTTTCTCTGGCGTATTCTCTGAAATATAATAGTATCCACTTGTAGGTGCCAATTAAATGTCAATATCATTAATTTTCAATAAAAGAACTTGTTCAACCCACATATCATTAAGGATTCCCAGGTGCGTGTTTAGACCTTACACCTCAGCCCTTTGAGGTCAGTTGGGGTAGTCAGCATCTACCCTGCAGGAGCATCCCGGTGTCTAGGCGCACTCCAGGACTTCAGCCCACACACACACTCCAGGGAGCACAGTGAGGTCTAGGACGTGGAGGCTGGAAAATATTAGGACACCCTTCCTTTTCCTCTTTGCTGAACTTAATCACTGCATACTTATCCAGCCTTCCTAATATTTCATGAGAAAATTTCAGACCATCTTCTCTGTAATTTCTTGTGAAAAGAGACACAAACTGTTTTTTTCCTTTTAATGTTTTTATTTTATTTTATTTTATTTTATTTTTATTATGTTATGTTATGTTAGTCACCATACAGAACATCATCAGTTTTTGATGTAGTGTTCCATGATTCATTGTTTGTGTATAACACCCAGTGCTCCATGCAGGACGTGCCGTCTTTTTTTTTTTTTTTTTTTTAGGACGTGCCGTCTTAATACACATCACCGGGCTAACCCCTCCCCTCACTACCCTCCCCTCTGAAACCCTCAGTTTGTTTCCTGGAGTCCATAGTCTCTCATGGTTCATCTCCCCCTCTGATTCCCCCCCCCTTCATTTTTCCCTTCCTTCTTCTAATGACCTCCATTCTATTCCTTATGTTCCAGAAATAAGTGGAACCATATGATAATTGTCTTTCTCTGCTTGACTTACTTCACTTGGCATAGTCTCCTCCAGTTCCATCCATGTTGATGTAAATGGTGCGTATTCATCCTTTCTGATGGCTGAGTAATATTCCATTGTATATATGGACCACATCTTCTTTATCCATTCGTCTGTTGAAGGGCATCTCCGCCCCTTCCAGAGTTTGGCTATTGTGGACATTGCTGCTATGAACATTGGGGTCCATGTAGCCCTTCTTTTCATGACATCTGTATCTTTGGGATAAATACCCAGTAGTGCAATGGCTGGGTCATAGGGTAGCTCTATTTTTAACTGTTTGAGGAAACTCCACACTGTTTTCCGAAGTGGCTCTACAAACTTGCATTCCCACCAACAGTGTAAGAGGATTTTCCTTTCTCCACAACCTCTCCAACATTGGTTGTTTCTTGCCTTGTCAATTTCTGCCATTCTAACTAGTGTAAGGAGATATCTCAATGTGGTTTTGATTTGAATTTCCCTGATGGCTAACGATGTTGAACATTTTTTCATGTGTTTGTTAGCCTTTTGTATGTCTTCTTTGGAAAAGTGTCTGTTCATGTCTTCTGCCCATTTTTTGACTTGATTATTTAATTTTTGGGTATTGAATTTGAGAAGTTCTTTATAGATCTTGAATACCAGCCATTTATCTGTAGTGTCATTTGCAAATATCTTCTCCCATTCCGTGGGTTGCCTCTTTGTTTTGTTGACTGTTTCCTTTGCTGTGCAGAAGCTTTCTATCTTGATGAAGTCCCAAAAGTTCATTTTTGCTTTTGTTTCCCTTGTCTTTGGGGATGTGTCTTGAAAGAAGTTATTGTGGCTGATGTCAACGAGGTTACTGCCTATGTTCTCCTCTAGGATTTTGATGGATTCCTGTCTCACATTGAGGTCTTTCATCCATTTTGAGTTTACTTTGTGAATGGTGTTAGAGAATGGTCGAGTTTTATTCTTCTGTATATAGCTGTCCAATTTTCCCAGCACCATTTATTGAAGAGACTGCTTTTTTTCCATTGCATATTTTTTCCTGCTTTTATTGAAGATTAGTTGACCATAGAGTTGAGGGTCCATATCTGGGCTCTCTCTTCTGTTCCATTGACCTATGTGCCTGTTTTTGTGCCAGTACCATGCTGTCTTGGTGATCATAGCTTTGTAATAGAGCTTGAAATCAGGCAACGTGATGCCCCCAGCTTTGTTTTTCTTTTTCAACATTTCCTCGGTGATTCGGGGTCTTTTCTGGTTCTAGACAAATTTTAAGATTGTTTGTTCCAGCTGTTTGAAAAATGCTATTGGTATTTTGATCTGGATGGTGTTGAAAGTATAGATTGCTCTGGGCAGCATAGATATTTTAACAAAGTTTATTCTTCCAATCCATGAGCATGGAATGTTTTTCCATCTTTTTGTGTCTTCTTCAATTTCTTTCATTAAGTGTTCTATAGTTTGTAAAGAACACGAACTTAAAGCAAATTGAAGGATTTTTTTTTCCCCTTTCTTGCTTCATGTTAACACTTGCTTGGCTTTCTAAAAGTCTTTGTAGCTCAGTTGCATGTTCATTTTCCCTTTCCTTTCATGCAACATTTTACATCTAGAATCTCTTTCCTCCCAGCGGTGAGTTGTGACTCAGGAAAAATAGAGTTTAGTTTATAGCAAGGACAGGTGATGGCCATGGTGAGCTTCTATTACATCTCATTAGAGCACAAGACTACACAGGTGTGATGTACCACTCCACAGTCCTGCATACGATGCTCACGGGCCAGAGGACCACGTCTTAACCCAGCCGTGCTGCCTTCATGGGTGTTGACTGGGAACTGCAACTGACCTACAGCTCTAGGCTGATTGAGCAGAGAGAAGTCTGCCACTTCAACATTTGAGTTGATCTATGATTCCAGAAAGTGATGAAAGAAATCTTTCTGCCTTATTGGAAAATAGACATATTGGTCAATAAGCAAATATCTAGTAAATTGAAATAATTGTTACGATATCTCAGAAAATCAATGCATTTTACAATGACCAAAGGAGTGCACATCACCACATTTACTCCACCTCCAACCTGCTGGTCTGATCCTTGGTCTTTTCCACCTGCTCAGTGGAAGAATGGTCAGAGATGCAGGCCCCCATTACTTTGGAATCAAAGAGACCCAAATATCCCCTGTATAGACCTCATCCAGAGACCTTGACTTTGAGAGAAATGCCAGTAGGTAATGTTAACAGACCTCCAATTATCATTTTATCAACACAAAATATACAACATGATGTGGCCATTAACCTCGTAGGTGGCAGAGCTCCCAGCAAGAAAGGTCCTGGGGTAGTTTTTCTGGGATGCACACAACAGAGAAGCTAACAAGTCACCTGTGGAGTTAAAGGAGTCCTTAGCCTCTATGCAGTGGAGGCAGTGGTGTTTCCTCCCGTATTCTCCCATTTGAAACACAGACACACGGATGCACAGACAGTAAAGCCAGAAGCACAGCATCTATCTGTAAGCCAAGATCTTTACCTTTAAGTAGAGTGGCCAACCTGTGTTGAATTGAACACTTACAGACCTCACACCTGTGTAAACACAGGGCAGGACCAGTATGGTTCATCGTAACCTTGTATTTCAGAGCTGGCACATTTTAAAGCCTGAATCTTTACGAGGTACCTTGTTTCTGCTGTGCTCTGCTCTGGTGTGTGTGTGTGTGTGTGTGTGTCTGTGTGTGTGTGTGTGTGTTTCTGTATAAAGCAGGCTTGTCTGTCCCCAGCTTGAAGTGCCCCAGGAAGTACAAAGTGAGAGAAGCTTATAAGGGTCTTGGGTCACTCCCTGCAAATACTCCATTTTTAACGAATAATTGTTCTTTAATTGATCAGGTGTTGAATGTCTAAAAAAGTCCTCTGCACTTAAAAACTTCCTCTATGCAAAATACATTCATCCTTTTACGCTATATTGGCATTTCTTCCGAGTTGGCTGTCCAGACGCCAGGTGCCTCGCAGGGCTCCTATGGGCCGGCTGTGATCAGCAATCCTGCTTCTCAGCCCTTCTTGCGTGAGGGCGCAAGCAGCACCCAAGGGTAAACACGCTCTTATCTGCAGTTTTGAGTTCTACACCCTCTTTGGGTTTCACTTCATTCATCCAGAAGGCCAGTTTCAAAATAGAATCACTACTTTCCTATTTTCTATGGAACCAGAAAACAATGTTTTTTAATTTCTGGGAAAATTGACAGGCTGGTGTTCTGAAGGGATTTGCTGATTGACTAAGTTGGTGTGGTGATAAATCCATCCTGCATGGGTTCTGGACGCAGAATCTTGGCTTCAAACCCCAGTTCTGAAAATGAGGATGAAAATAGTGTAGTGATAACAACAACAACTATATAATAAGGCTGCTTTTAGGCTTAAATCAAATGGTCTATGTCAATTGCTTAACACAGTATCTGACTCATAGAAAATGCTCTAACAATAAAAGGAAAAATAGAACAAATGTTAAAAGGCATGATTTATTACTTTTCTTAATCCAGTTAAAGCTGGCTCCAAGTCCATTCACTGGGGTGGCCCTGAATCCAGTGTGTGTCTCTTGAGAGCATCTTTCACTTTGCTAAAGTGACATGAGGGTTCTGAGGCTGATGGGATTTTCTAGAAAGAGTCTCTCCGCCAGTATGTCTCTCCTGTTCGTGGGCACACCATGCCTCTGAGGGTCTCTGGAATCAGCCAGAAAGTGGGGAGCTCTCTAGAGGTTGGTGCTTAGCACTCAGCTTGTGGTTAATGCCAGATCTGGGAGAGAACACACCAGCACATTTGTCATGTAAAGTTTCTAGATGGACAGGGTGGGAAATCTACTTAACATACTTTTAAAATTAGGAAGATGAGAAATTAATGGCCCAGAGGAATTTGGTAACCCAACTGAGGCCTCTTCCCAAATCACAGAATCAAAACTGCGATTCACTTCTGACACAAGTTGGGGGCCACACTCCTGCTCTGCATGTCACTTATGCATTTGAGAAACCTGGTTTTTATGAGTTAATCTGAACTATCTATTGAAATGTTGGGGAGAAAATATCCAGGGGCCTGTTTTGATTGGTAAGACCTCAAATTACGGCTGTCGAGGAGGCGATCGTGAGGTCACGGACAGGCTAGGTGCTGACGCTGAGTAAAAAGAAAGCAGCCCAGGGCCAAAGATTTCTGTTCAGCGTGAAAGATGTTTCCCACCAGTGCTGGATCTGGAAGCATTTTACTCCCCTGCGAAATCTAGGAAGACTCTAAAACCTCACTCAGAAGGAAAAGCTTAGTGAACCAAGAGTGCAAAACAGCAATTCAGTAGAAAGGAAAGGAACCATTTTTAGCCTAGAGCCATAGGCTGACTCCATGGGAGGCTTCCCTGAGAAAGGGAAGCCATCCCCAGGTTGTTGGGAGAGGTTGGGCAGCCGCTCCCCCAACTCCGTGGGAGCAGATCACCCTGTGGCTGTTTGAAGAGGACTTTGTACTTAGAAAGTAAACGTCCACTAATTTGCAACCTTTAGAGACTGTTGACCATGGAGAGGAGAACCGCTGGTGTGGATGGAGTCTTGCATATGGAGCAGATGATGCTCAAGTAGCACAGACCGAGGCAGAGAAAGACAAGAATTTAGCCAGAACTCAAGCAGACACCTTCTTTCACCTGAATAACACTTGGCTAAGGGTTTTACCAGTTTCATAGAGAGAACATGCTTGCAATCAACACACTCACTGCCTCACTGTGCCGAAAGCCCCTGCACGAGGACTGGAGAAAGCAAACGCTGCTCTTCCGGGGCTGGTTTGAGTCAACTTTTAAATAAGCTATACTCAGTTCATTCTTCAGATGACTGTTCGTAGCCTCAAATATACTTTTTTTGTTGGCATAGGGGCCTGTGTGTAAAACCTGCTTCTGTTTCCCAGACAGACATCTGGAAGGAGTGGACAACACTCCTGAATCTAGTGCCCGCCCCCTGGGGTTGCCTCACACTCCACAGACACTGGGCTCTGTAGCGTCCTGTGCAATGCATCTCCCTCAAGGGTCACGGGAATCTGTCGATCAGTTTGCTCTGGGCTCAGTTATTTAACCACCGCTGTCTTTCCCATCATTCAATTACAAAACTTTCTTCAAATGTTTCCATAAAAAGAAGAGGAAGAGGCAGGAGAAGAAGAAGAAGAAGAAGAAGAAGGAGAAGGAGAAGGAGAAGGAGAAGAAGAAGAAAGAAGAAGAAGAAGAAGAAGAAGAAGAAGAAGAAGAAGAAGAAGAA
>NW_022589720.1:2997462-3049620 GCF_004348235.1 Phoca vitulina
AAGAAGAAGAAGAAGAAGAAGAAGAAGAAGAAGAAGAAGAAGAAGAAGAAGGAGGAGGAGGAGGAGGAGGAGGAGGAAACCCAACTTACTAGCAAGGTGGGCAAGGTTTCTGTTGTAGAACTAAAATATAAACATATTTAAAATATGAGAAGGTAATCAACACCACAACTAAAAGCCAGAACACCAAAAGGAAGGACTTGATGAATAGATCTACTGGATGAAAAGTTGGTTTGGACACACAGCAGTTGTGCGCCATCAGGAGTGCGAGTGGCTGCTACATTCAATGTGTTTGAAGAGGGTAAGTGCAGCCAGGGAGGATGGTAGGAACTTTGGGGTATAGCCAAGGTCACTTTTGGGCCATGGCAAGGTTAATACATAGAGAAGACCTTTCCAGACTTGCAAACCTATCTGGTTAGTGACCCAATGGCCATTTGTCTTCAGTCTGATCTCACGGGCACCTCAGACTCAGTGTGGCCAAGATGAACACACCATCCTTCACTCCCCTTTTTCTTCCATAAGCCCCCAAATAGATCATCACTGAGAGTCCCTATCCAGCTGCTAAGTATTGATGATGTACATTGCCTTCTCCTCACCAGCCCCCTTCACTGTTTGAGTTCAGGTCCTCCCAACCCCTCACCTGGCTTGTGCTCCCAGCTGTCTGCTCTCCTTGCCCACCCACACTCCCTCTACTGTGTCAACAGTGCTGTTTCTCAATTGTAATCACCTCCCCACCTCCCCTAGACCTCCCTCACCTTCAACGTAAAGTCCAAAGTATCTCATCTGTGTTACAGGATCCTTCATTATCTGAACTGAATTTGCCTTTCCAAAGTCAAGCTGACCTCTCCCTGACCACATACTCCCCTCTCCTCCTGTTCTGCACCCAGCTGTTCATCTTCCCATGATCCTCAGAGGCTTGGCTTTGCTCTCTCCTCTCCCTTGTGCTCAGTGTACTGCATGCATCCCAGTTCCTCACATCTCATCGTGCAGTAATTCTTGACTTATCCTAACCATGTCAAAGAACAAGTCCTTGAGGGTGGGGGGATGTATGTTGCTGATGACTTCATTCTTGGGCCTTCCAGAGGAGGGGTCCAGGGGCATCATTTGTGGACTAGGTGGATATGGGAATGCTGGTAGCCATGAGGTTAGAGTGGGAGGTCTGAGTGTGAGGACCGGGAGAAATGTAAATATGCTGGTTTTCTTGTCCAGGAATGGGTCAAGGGCAAAGCCAGCCATCGAGAGAGTATATGAAGAGAGATGAGTCCTAGGGGATGTGAGACATGCATGGAATCCAAGACCCATCAGGAAGAGGAAGCAAAACCAAACGACTGGAACCAGAGCAACAACACTCAGCCAACATGTGTTCTCACCCTACAGGAACCCCCATTACAGTGCAGTCTGGGTCTTACCGTGAAGCAACACCTAAATCCAGTAGATCTCGAGTTTCTGACAGGGATGTGAGAAGTGTTTCTCCTCCTAGTGCATCATACACACCTGTGAACACACACAGTCACACTCACAAACAAATGCCACACACACATGTAACACACACATACACATCACACACTCACACAAGCACCGGACACACATCACATTGTCACAGGCAGTAAAATGGCATCATTACCGCAAACATAGGCTCATGACGGGAGGCTTCCCCATTCTAAAGAATCTCTCTGCGGCCCTTTGCAGCTCCTCACGGTAGAGGCCCACTTGCTATGACTGTTTACAGGCGAACGGCCCCTGTGGGTGCATGTGCACTGAGCTCAGGTGAGCAGTTTTCCACGTAGTATCCTTCGCTATCACGGCAATCTTCTCATCTGATCTGCAAATCACGTGTCACCGACTAGGTAGCACGTGATGCCCTGAACTACAGATGTTAACTCTGCAAATGCCAATGACCCGTCGCAATGTGTGATCTAGAGGAGCTAGGTGTTAGAGTAATTCAACCGTGAGTGTGTCAACCACATGGCGTCCCTGTGTTGTAACCAACTCTGGAATCAGCTTGCATAAGAAGGCAGATACAAGCATGTAAGCACAGCACCCTCCTTTTGTGATTGGACCCAGGCCTCTCCTAAAGCCCCATGCTCAATTTTATACACCAGAACATGAGCAATGATTAATGAGTTGGCAAGAATTCTAGAAGGTTATGGGAACTATACATATTTAGTTTAATGATGAGATGGTTGACAGCCAACCTGGGAATGATGTTCAAGAATAGGAGTGAGCATTCTTCTGAGAATGGTGACCAGCTGCTCTGTCTTCCGTGGGCAAGAAGGAGACATGAGCGGAAATGAATTTAAACTGCATCATAAGGTAATAATTTGAGATACAAAGAACTTCCTGCGGCTGGAATGGGTTGCCAGGAAAGGGATGGAATCTCCTTTCCTCAAGGTCTTTAAATATAAATTCTGTCCAACTTTGTTAAGGTTTGGGTGTTCTTCTGAACTCGGAGCTTGGATCTAGCCCAGAACGTCACTGCATCCATGGACGTCCATCTGAATCCATAAATTGTGCTCTCTTCCCCTTCCCTCTCTCCTTCTCACCTCCCCCCTCCATGTCTTTCTTTTGTTTTTCACTTTTTATTTACAAAACTAAAATTTGTTCTTTTGGAGTACGGCTGTGAGTTTTGACAAATGCATAGTCACATAACCACCATCACAAGCACAATATGGAATAGTTCTTCTGATTTTACCTTCTTTCTCCCCTACTAATACTAGTTTCCCTTTTCTCTGTACACACATATAAAGATGAAAAATCTGTAAGAGATCAGAACCAAATTGCTCTCTCCAACCCCATTTTTTTTAATAGGCAATATAATGGGGGAGAGAGAGAGAGAGAGAGAGAGACAGGGAGACACACACACACACACACACACACAGAGAGAGAGAGAGAGAGAGAGAGAGAGAGGCAGACTTCCATACTTTCATTTTCACTAGACTTGGAACAGTAAGGTGTCAAAGACTTACAATGTTGTTGGAGAGTCTGCTTATCCTATGTTCTGGGACAGAAGTTAGTAAAGTGACCTGAATGACTGGGAAGGAATGGGGATGGACAATGAAAAAGAAAATTGGGAGTGCTGTCTTCCGAATGGAATGAATTGAAGCTAAATTTCTTCCACTGCAGGACAGAGATACCCATGGACAGTGGAGTGGTATGTGCATTTTGAGATCCAAGGGGTTTCCTTTGCCACATGCTTTCTAAGCCTTCTCCCCTCCACCTAGGAGTTGAGGTACCCTATGCCCTAAAAGAGGAGTGGGTAAGACCCGGAATAAATTGTCAAATGACCTTTGGAATGGATTTTTACAGTCAAGCCTCTTGGGAGGTAAGACATTGGGTTGTTGGAATCAGGAACTCATTGATTGAATCCCAAGGAGCCCGGAATTCACACAGTGAGGCACAGAGTGGGAAGAGGTAGAGTATGGCTATTGGGAGAGGAGAAATCACCCTGTTTGGTCAAAGATTGGGGCTGAGAGAGAGAGGAATGGGAGCTGAAAAGTAGCCATGGGTTGTTGCCTCTGGCCATCCTGCACTATATCCAGGGACTGCAAGATACACGGTTATAAAAAACAAGAACAAACAGAAAACCAGGAACATGAGCAAATCCAAAGGAAAACAGATCCATGTGCCTTGACTGTAGGAATGCAGCCAGGGGGAATGTGAGAACGCTTCAGAATGCCCATTGCAAGCCTCACGCCAGGGAGCTGGAGCAGAGGGGGCCAAGAGAGCAGTGACTAGAGGACTCAGTTTTCTACACGCCCTGGCAGCAGGCTGGCCAGATGTTGGAAGTTCCCACATCTCCTAGAGGACCAAGGCCTCTAAGGAGGCTCAGGGGTGTGGGGACTGGACAAGGTTGTCCACTATGCTGGGTAGTCTTTTTCAACAGTAACAAGTGAAACCCTAGGAGACCCTGGTCGTCAAAGCAAACACCATGAGGTTGCCCCAAAAGCAAGAAGAAGGGGGCTACATCCCAGGAAAAGCAAGAGGCCAAAAAGGAACTAATGGGTTGGATAGGTCTCAGTCCAGATGCATGCGTGATCTCCTCTTGCACCAAAGGGTCTGAGGCAGAGAATGAACAGCATGCTTATGTGTGTAGCAAGATACACCAGAGATTATGATCTATGAGGTTGCACACCCAACTTTGGAGAACAATGGAGCTCACACCCACAAAACAAAGTTAACTTAGGCAAGGTTAATATCACACATAATATATATGTAATCAGTTTCCAAGATCTGGTCTTTGGCTGGATTTTTATGATGCACTCTCAAAAACCCATTTCTGTAACCACAGCCACTATAATTCAAATGGTCTTTTTATTCCTTCCCCTCTTCCCTACCTCCCTTTTTCCTTCCTTCCTTCCTTCCTTCCTTCCTTCCTTTCTTCCTTCCTTCCTTCTTTCTTTCTTCCTTCCCTCCTTTCTCTCCAGGAAGGTGAGTGCTGTGTTCATTAGAACAGTGTATATGGCCACTCCTCGCCTCTCCTCCTCTGTCTGGAGTATTTCTTCTTCATCTTCTTGCCCCCACACAATACTGCCCATCCTTCCCTTACTATATACTTCCAAGCATAGCCCATTTGGCCAGAATCAGGAGAAAAATATATGTGTACACACACACACATACATGAAACACACATACATGGGACCAGACGTATGCAAAGATACATGCTACACATGTGGTTCAATAAACTTTGTTTTTAGCAGCAGGACCATAAATGTGTTGGAATGAAGCCTTTCTTTGGGGGATGCCCTTTTCTCAGTGTGGTGCTCACAGTTGGAAATTGCCCTTCACACCGCCCCGACTCGGCCCTCTGCTCCCAAAGCCCACATCTTTGGAGAGGTCAGGAGCAGAGTGTGCCCCGGGCAGCTGTGGGAAGGTCTGGGCAGTCCCCTGTGCTCCTGGTGAGGAGCGGCCCTGGGGGCTCCTGGGGCCGAAGCTGCCTGCATGGCCCGAACTCCTCACTCACACTGGGATTTCCCTGGTCAGACTCCTCCGTTTACTTTGGCTCAGCCTCGTTGCTCTTGAATTATGCTTCCTTGAATCACACAGGGTCGATTTCTGCACAGAAGATGCTAAGAAGCCCTCCACTCCATTCCCCTCCCCGTCAATGGAATTTTGTATCTTTGCAGCTGCTGGAAAAGGGACTCTGGTTTCAGTAGGTGAGTGGTGGAGACGGAGTTCCCAGATCAAGTTTTAGATTCCTTCAGGGCTTGGATGTGGAATGAAAAAGATCCTCCTGCTGGGGCGAGGCTGTGTTTCCTAGGACGCCCTCCTTGGCGCATGAATAGGGAACATGAGAAGGGAGAGAGAAGGGGATTAGTCTTGTGTGGAGTAAATATGCATCTTTCCTCACCTGCTTTTAACAAGTCTTCGCTTTGCTGAAATATTTTTTTTATTAAATTTTAATCAAAAGCACAAAAACAGATTGTTTATCATAGGAAAGACTGAGCTTATTGTGAGCTTTTCTTGCCTGGCCAGCCTTAGGGAGTGCAGCAGGTCGGCAATGGATGTGTGGGCTTCCTCCCGGAACACACAGCTGCAGGAGGGCCGGTGGGCGCCAGACGCAGGGTCCAGAGGGGACGGATTCTTTCCCTTAGTGTTTGCGCCAGGTCCTCCCTTCCACACAGGCTTTGCTTGCTGAAGGTTGTATCTACTCAACATTTGACGTAGAAGGAACATGTTGATGACTATATTTTTACAGTGTCCATTTATGTGTTTGTCTTCTCTGGACCATCTTATATAGTCACCCTGAATTTCTCAGAGTAGGTCAAGTTAAACCACGTGCATGATGCGCTTCTGGCCTTGGGTGATCTCATGACATAAAGTCTTGGTTTGTTTTTACAAAAGGCAAACATAGCATCCAATACATGTTGATAAGGTTCACCTTCTAAATGGGTATTTAAAGAAAGGTCCGTGTAGCAGAGCTGTTACTCTGTGTTTAACAGTATCCCCCACAAGCACGTCATGCTTATCCTCGGAGACATGCTTGAACAGCTGAGTGATGAAAGCCAACCAACATCCAGCTTAAGAGTAGTCAAAAATAATTAAATAGGAAAAGACTTGTCCTCGCAAAGGAGACAATGCTATTTTATAACATTTTGTAAATATAAAATTTTACTTAATATTTTATAATATCTTTTGTATAATATTTGTATAGTGAAATAATTAACAATTAGTTTTACTTAATTTACTCAGTTGGGGGAAGATGATCAACGCTAATAAGATTTCTTTGACTTTGAAAGCCTCCCTGTACCCTGAACTACAACTGGCAGACTTCCAAAGCCACTTTTCCACTTCCTCTCTAGACTCAAGAGTGCTTCTTTTCAAAAAGATTAGGGCGAATACAATAGAAAGGAAAGGTTTTATGGGCAAGGAAAGAATGAGAAGAAAACAGTACACACTTTTAAATGTAGTTACTATTTGATAATCCCCATGTTAATTCTCCAGTTATTAGAATAGTAATAAACTACTACAATTTTCACATACATTTTAATGTGTTTGGTGATTTTTAATGATCATGCAGGACATGGCAATCACCCAATATCCAATATTACCTGTTGGCAGCCCTCGTAGGATGTGACAGATGGTGGGTGGGAAGTACGCACATATCCCAGTCTTCAGCCTCAGTTTGAGCTTTGGTCCATTTTAGAAAAAGGGGTGTCTGTGGTTTCACTAGAACCCGGGCCCAGGCTGGCTGGAGATGGAATGTAATCCACTCCAACTGCCTGGGTAATGTACCCGCACCCCCCCCACACACACACACAGCTTCCACCACTGACAGACACGCACTCCCACATACCCACGCGTAATCACACACATACACAGTGCCCCCCACACACTGCATGCAGTGAATGGAGCTGATCAGAGCTTCGTCGACCAGGAGCCCATGTCAATCGCGCTCTTAGGTTCAGCTCTCACTCCTAAGGCTTTGGATAGCAGTGCAAATGTAGCAAACTCCACTTCTGTTGATACACCTGGCTTTTGAAAAGGGTATTTAAAATACTTTCTGAGGCTAAATTCTGAGCAGTTGGTCATGGAAACCTGAGGGGGTGTGGATTTGAGAGGTGCCGACTTTGCTGAGTTCTGGGACCCCGCAGGGTGTGCAGAGAGGAGTCCAATGCCATGGGCTCTCCTAGCAGCATCTTGGTTTGTAGTGCAGTCAAGTGCACCCTGGAAATGGGCAAGCTGAGCATTTACATAATCATTGTTAAAGTATTTATTAGACATCTCTTGTGTATTAAAAATCTTTACATGCCTTATCTATAAACCTGACAACTTAGCAAGATAGATATTGATATGTACATAGTAGCAAATAAATTATATCTCAGTGAAACTAAATAACAGTCCCAAGACCACATAACTGGGAAGTATTAATTCTGCCCTCAGAATTGCATCTGTCTGACTCTCCCATCCACCTGTGCCTCTCTTACCCCAGGCACACGCTGCTCACAACATGTCCAACAGAGGTTCTGAAGGTCCCCACAAGCCCCTCGATGGCCTCTTGCACACACTCACATGTCCAACAGGACTTGTGAAGCTCCCATCACAGAGCAACACAACTTGGCAAATTCTGATTCAGAATGTTTCAAGAACTGACTCATTATTCAGAAAAGAAAGACATATAGGGCGCCTGGGTGGCTCAGTTGGTTAAGCGACTGCCTTCGGCTCAGGTCATGATCCTGGAGTCCCTGGATCGAATCCCGCATCGGGCTCCCTGCTCGGCAGGGAGTCTGCTTCTCCCTCTGACCCTCCCCCTCTCATGTGCTTGCTCTCTCTCATTCTCTCTCTCTCAAATAAATAAATAAAAAATCTTTAAAAAAAAAAAAAAAAAAAAAGAAAAGAAAGACATATAAAGATGCAGATTTTTATCTTCTAAAGGGTTCATTTTGGAGACATGGAGGGCCAGACATGATACTGTTAATTTAGGGTTTCTTTTCTTTTTTTCTTTATTGTCATTCATCAAATTATAGCTGTAAAATTAGTCAAATTCCATACTAATGTGCTTAGGAACTCTCTGAAGTTGAAAGAAAAAAAAAACTTTATAATGTTCTTAATTATGATCTTAATACTTTTTTGATTTGTGCAAAAGACTTTATAGCTAAACTTATCCAAAAGTAATTTGATAATAAGACTTGAGATCCATTGTTCACATGTTTGTAACTTTAATAGCCTGAAATAGTTGATAAATTGCCCAAAAGGGGGGAAATGCTTTTAAGCTGAATGGCAGGAGGATAAAGTCAGACCATTTATATTCATGTTATCTTTTTCCTTCCGGACTCACTTCAAGATGTGTGAATTGGGTAAATGCCAAGATACTTCTAAATTCAGAGATTTTTTTAAATAAAAGTAGCTCATATTTGGATTGGGTTTAGCGTGGAATTCTCAACCTAATCCTATGCCTGCTTTTATAATCTGTTAGAGAGAACGCTCACTTTATTTTCCTGACTCATGGACATCAATCTATATTTCTCTATATTTCTAAGACATTATTTTACATCCTCTCTAAAGCCTCATAAAGTAAAGCAAATAAAAGCAAACAAACAAAACACACCAGATATATTTGGGATCATCTCTGTTTGCTGAAAATCACATCCAGAAGTGGTCATTCCGCACAATTGCAGCATTCAGGTCTGGGAAACCCAGCAAAGTCAGGTGTAAGGCAATCTCTTGGCCTCAGCACAGTGTCCATCAGCACCTTTTCAGGACACTCAAAGAAGCTGGAGGACATGCTAACAATACCTATTTTCTGCAGGACATGCATCGCGGAAGGGCTGGCCGGCGAGGGGTTTCACTTACCCTCCCATGTCAGTGATGAGAAATCCCACAGGAGACTGAGAAGAGGGGAAATGTGCCCCAGGGGCTGTATCAGTAACGGACTGTTACCAAATTAAAATCAGTTAAAATGTAACAGTCTTGAGTAAATACCCACAGTCTTTGAAATTAATTTTTTTTGAAATTTATTTAAACTAGCTCATTTTCTCTCTTCTTGATTTTGAATAGACAGTAAAAAAGGAAGAAAAGAAGTAACTCCATCTTAAGGAGAATAAACAAACATAAAAGTTTTATTTTAGTCCAATTGAAAGTCACAGTCTCGGACACTTGGGGTGACTCTGAGGTCCTTGGTCAGGGGTCCTCCGAAGCCCTGCATGATGCTACATAGCTGCCCTAAGATAGCCTGCCATCCCCACCCCCCTATAACACAAGCAGCTGAAATTCTGTGTTAGAAAGATACAGGATCATATTTCATTGCTATGAGGATTATTGTAATCAAATTCCTTTGAGCTTTGAGCTTTCTTTCATGCAGCCACAAAAACATGTCCTTACTCATGTGCCCATGGTCATGGGCAGCCATCTTTGTGCCTCCGTGGACTGACCCAGTCCTTGTGACTGTCGTGTCATGGGCTGCCCTCTGCACTTTCCTGGGGAGGAGCTAGGTGAAGATGGACAAGGACAGACAGTCCCCAAGAGGGAGAAGTACAGATGTGGTGAGCCGTCCAGAAAGTCCTATGACCACCGACTCTCATTGCAGAGTGGGGAATGAGCTGGTGACCCTCTCCAGTCCACCTGCCTCTATAAAATTGACACGTGTGGGAAATGAGTGTGGTATGTGGGATTTTACTTTAAAATCAACCAGGTCACAATGTGTGCACTGTGTCGAGGGATATGTATATACTGAAATCTTCAAAGAATATTATCTTCCCTGGTAACCTATCCTAATGAGTCATAACTCAGTGTCAGACAGTCATTCCCCATACCTAACGTCCATTCTTCATGCTGTCATTTAAGCCTTTTCCTTTCGTTCTGCCTTCGGTAAAATGTAGGGACCCTCGCTGGCCCCTGTCCCGTGTGGGAGTGGTTGTATGTATTAATGGTAGGTACTGAATCGCTCCAGTCCTTTCTTCCACATGTTAAATAACCCTTACCTCTTTCATTGTTCCCCACTGATCATATGTCCGTCTTCCAAAATGGCGCCTGGGTGGCCCAGGAAGGTGCTCTAGTGTTCCATACATCTGGGCAGCAGAGCCAGCTAATTTCTAACCAGTGATCACCAAACACTTCCCAATCATCCACATGGTTCAAGCCATTGGGTTAGGACTTTAGAGAGAGTACACATGAAAATCATGCAGACTCTAACCCAGGTTCTCAACAGTTTGCTGGTTGGGGAGGTTGTGTGGGCAACCGTGGGCGGTTTCCTGCCATGAGAGAACACCTGGGGCTCTCAGTGCACCGGAGGGAGGATCAGCAGGTTCCACCCCACGCCCTCACCTTGCTGCCGTCCCAGCTGTTGCGTGCTGGGCTCCCCTGGCCCCGCGGGCTTCCACGGCGCTAGCCCAGGGCATGGCACTCATCTCCTCGGTCCATGTGCTGTTGGCAAAGGACCTGCAAGGGTGAACAAGGACCAAGGCAGGGAGATGGGATGGAGTCCTCCTCACGGAAGGGTCGGTGGTAAGGCAGAGGGCTGCCCGTGACAGTCGACTGCAGTACCGAGGGCCTGCACAGCAAGGGTCCCTGAGAAGAAGTGCAGGGGAAGCTTTGATTTTTAATGAATATGTCCACAACCCATGCCATCCTGGCTTTTATAGCTGTTTAAATCGTACTGTTACTGTATGACTGACAAGCATTTGTACTTCTCACTTGTTCATGATTTCCAGGACCTTGTAATTGAGTATTTACTGTATAATGCGTGCCTCGATACCATAATAGAGTAACGTTCCCACACTTTGCATTTAGCAAGAGGTGAGAAGGCTTGGAAATCCAGGATTAGGGAGAAGGGGGCAGAGTCAGAGGTGTGGACAGCCCAGGATCAGCCAGGATCAGAGTGTCAGGGGACAGTGCTGGTCACTAGGCAGAAAGGGCTCTGGAGCCCCGGGCAGGACACTAGCAAGTGAGACTGAGCCACAGCTGCGTCGAGGGTCTGGTACTGCACATGTCTTCCAGGTAAGCATGCCGTTTTACAGAAGACCCCTGAAACCCCGGAAGCATCCATATATAAACCGGGAAGTGATTGGCCGGGTTGTCGTTGAGGACGCAGATCTGTCCTCCTGGCTGGTCCAGCTGTCTCTGGCCACATCGTACTTATGCAATGGGGACCCAGAGAGATCTGTGTGTACCCCTAGACTTGTCGGCAAGTGAGAAGTTAACACACGCAAGGGTGGGACTGTTTACAGTTGTTCTGAGAATGTCTGCAGATAAAATACCTCCTGTTGAATGTACCCTTTCTCAAAAGCTGGGAGTCACACTGAACCAGACATAACCCTGCATTTGTCAGCGGCAGGCGACAGTGGGGCCCCCACTGCTACGGGCTCCAGACCCTGGAGCATCTCCAAGACACACGGAAGAGGTAGGATTCCAGAAGTAGAAGCTGACAACTCCCAACTGTCTCACATGATCCTTGTCTGGTCTTAGCTTGTCAGCTAAAACCCCCTTACAGCCTCAGAGAAGGGGGTTTTAAGTAGTCTGCTCCACACTCCTTCTATAAAACTTCCCAAGTGCCCACTACGACATGAATGAAGACACCTAAAACCTATCACTATTAAAAATGATTATGGCCAGGGACGCCTGGGTGACTGAGTTGGTTGAGCATACCACTCTTGGTTTCAGCTCAGGTCATGATCTCAGGGTCAGGGGATTGAGCCTCATGTCAGACTCTGTGCTCAGTGTGGAGTCTGCTTGGGATTCTCATCTCTCTCCCTGGGCCCCTCTCCAAGCTGGCGTGCTCTCTCTCTTGCTCTCTTTCAAAATAAATAAATAAATAACATCTTTAAAAAATGATTATTGGCAATCTGTGTCGTAGTTTGTCCCTTCCCCACACACCCCCCCCCCCCCACATAAAAAAAAGAACATTTGAGATGAAGATCTATGTGCAAATGACTTTAAACGTGTCCCCAGGAGAAACTGAAACCAAGAGAGCGCTCTCTTTTCCAAGGATCTAGCCCTGATTCTCCATCTGTCAAATCACCTAGCAGCAAGATATATAAAGCAAAATATGGACATGAAAATAGTTATTGGTGCAGACCAGTGAGTCTCAGTGTTGGTGTTCCTCAGTGGTGGTGGCTGCCAGTTCCCCAAAGTAGGCAGTGCTGGACACCTGTATGGCTTTTCTCAAGCTTCAGAGGGGCCTGTCCCCAGTCCCGCCCTGTTTTTCCAGGGAGCTTTGAGAGAGGGTCGCCAACTGAGAGTCTTCTTAGAGACAGTAGGATACCGTGATGTGCTGGAAAGGGCTTTGTGCTCTGGACACAGGCACTGACCTTCTTAGCTGAGACAGGCATTTGGCAAATTAAATAATAAAACAGGTTTCATTCTATTTGCCAAAGTGGGGTAATGATGAGGGTTGTATTCGTTTACTCGGGCTGCCGCAAAAAAGCACCACCGACTGGGTGATTTGAACCACAGAACTTGATTCTGTCCCAGTTCTGGAGGATGGAAGCTAGAGATCAATGTGTCTGCAGGGCTGGTTCCTTGTGAGGTGGGAGGGAGAGTCAGCCCCATGCCTCTCCCATCTTCCAGCTTCTGGTGGTTTGCCAACAGCCTTCAGTGCTCCTTGGTGTGCAAACATATCTCCCCATCTCTGCTCTGATGCCTCCCTGTGTGCGTGTCTGTGTGCGAATCCCCCCTTTTTATAAGGATGCTGTTGCTACAGGATTAGGGCTCACTTTAATGACCTCCTCTTAATTAATTACAACTGCAACAATCCTATTTCCAAATAAGGTCGTATGCTGAGGTACTGGTGCTAAGAACTCCAACAAATGAGTTTTGGAAGGACACAATTCAACCCATACCAGGAACCTCCTCCTGAGAATTTCGTGAGGCTAAAATGAGCTAATCTCTGCAAGCACTGAGCATGGTGCTAGCAGGTGAGGGCTACCTGAAGCTGGCGCCCACGGGGAATCCGTTCTGATCTTCTTATCTACACATGGACCCATCTCCCTCAGACTTGGATGGGACGTCATCGGTAACTGAGGACACCAACTTATTAATTATCGGCTTGCTCGAACAAAAGGCTGAATTATAGATGTGTGCCCAATTTGGTTTCTGAAAAATAGAAAATATATCTTTCTTTTATTTTATATTTTTTTTAAATTTTTATTTATTTGACAGAGATAGAGATAGTGAGAGCAAGAACACAAGCAGGGGGAGTGGTGGAGGAAGAAGCAGGCTTCCCACGGAGCAGGGAGCCTGATGCGGGGTTTGATCCCAGGACCCTGGGATCACGACCTGAGCCGAAGGCAGACACTTAACGACTGAGCCACCTAACCGCCCCAGAAAATATATCTTTCTTTTAATGCATTCATGAAACTTCCACAAAAAGTCGCCCATATATGAGGTCTTAAAGAAACCCTCAGTGAATTTGAAAGAACAGGAACCTTCCAGGTCTTCTTTGCCCTGGTGCCATGGAAGGAGGATCCATTTTATTAAGCAACTTTGCAGCTAATCGGAGAATTTCAAACTATGCTTCCAGACATCTACTTGATGGATTGAAAACATTTAAAGGCCTTAAAGCACATGGCTGGTGAATAATCAGGGGACACTGTTTAGACAAACAAAGGGGTTATATATAGAAAAGGAAGGCGAAGGCTGGGACGATGGTGTGCATCATGAAGCCATGCGCCCCAGGACAAGGACGCTGTGGTGTGAACGCTCCTGACTCAATCGGAGACTAAGTCGCATGCGAGTGGGGGAAATTCCTGGCCTCAATTTTATTGCAAAATAAAAAGAAGCACCTGGATTTATTTCAGAGATTCTTTCCAGGGCTCTGAATCTCTCAAGCCTTGACTCAGAACCTGCCTGGGTTAAGCATTCTACTTTGGTTGTGGAATTAACCCAACGTAGTAGGGAGTACCTATGAGCTACTCCATTTTTCCATTGCCTTGGGAGCTGTCCCTAATCAAGGAAGGATGTTTTGGCCCCATAAAGAGAACATAACGATCTGATGTAGTCTCATGTCTGACCATAGTAAAACTAATTAATGTTGAGTGGTTTAAGACACTGAGAAAAGGAGACGTTCTGGAAGGACTCTGCTTTCAGACTTGAATGAAGGGGCTTTTCCTTAAAGAGGCTGAGTTAGTCCATCCCAAGTGCGTATAAACTTGGAATTTAGATTACATTACAGAAGGAAAGTCATGAAAATGATACCTGTGTCAGATAAATTAAGCATTTCTATCAAAATACCGACGAAAGTTGAAAGCAGCATGAAGTATGTTCCCTGTTGACATATTCAAAGAAAAAACAATATCCATTTCCCTTATTTTTTATTAAATTTTTAAGTTATTAAACTGTGGCTATGTATCGTTTTACAGCTTATCAAACATCCTGTGCCGTAGCCAGTGAGACCACGTGCGTGTTCCGCCGGCAACCCGGGTTAACACGGGGAGATTAAGTTGAAAAATAATTTCTGGTGCATTAGGTTCCACGTCTGGACCCAACCGCATCCTGGCGGGAGCTGCAACTCGAACGGCCTGTCACGTGCACAGGCAAGCGCCTGCAGAAACCCCACATGGATAGCCTCCCTGCTGCAGAGTGGGGGCTTGGCCCCGCGTTCCCCCCTGCCTCCCTGGACATAGATTTGGAGGGACGGAGAACACGCTGTAAAGGAAAGGGTAAAAATAACAACAACAAAAAAAGATAAACGGGTACTTAGCAGTTGAAATATAGCATTGATCTAGTTTGTATTTACAATGTGTTAAGTACTAACACATGAGAAAAATATTAAAGCAAGGTATTTATTAGAAGACCTATAAATAAAAGAGCAACAAGTTGTACACTCAGAATTAACTACATGCAATTGAGCATCCCTGGGCTGCGCAGAATAACATGAAAGAAATATAATCGTGGCATGAAACACATGTTGATGGTATAAAGGAAGGCTAAAAGTTCATGGACAGAAAGGAAATATTCCTCTGATGTGGATGAGAAAATGCATAGACGGTCCTGCCCAAAGCCTTGATATGATCTGCACAATGTGCTCCCCACGTACGTCCCACATGCAGGAGAGAGCAGAGCGGGTTTTCAGAGTCAGGCTCAGAAGAAATAAAGTGGAAACCGGGAGCCGAGAGAGGGTGGCCAGCCTGACCTCTAGACCAGGGTGACTTCAGACAGAATAGCTCGGCGGCAAGTCTAAGGGGCCCGCTTGCTGCATTTTTATATGTATTCCTTTTTGCAAGTAATTATGAATGAGTGACTTGTCATTGGGAATGGAAATGCGTATTGAGATAAAACTATTTGAAATACATTCATTTTTGAAGTTTCTTTTTCAAAGGACTATTTGGGGCTTGGAGAAGGGATGTTGAGACTACATTTACATACTGCCTTTTCAGGACTATTGTTTCGGACTAACGGGTTTGGACCACTGCAACAAGAGCCCACGGGCTCGGGGAAGTTAACAGAAGTGTGCTCGCAGTCCTGGAGGCGGGCGGTCGGCCATCGATGGGGTGCCCCAGGCTTGGGTTCTGGCGAGGGCTCTTCCCGACGGTAGATGAAGCCTTCTCGCCGTGCCCTCGCTCGGGGGAGAGAGCACTTCTCTGCTGTCCCTATTTATAAGGACATCAGTCCTATCATGGGGCCACAGCCTCACACCCTCATTTAAACCTAGTCACCTCCCAAAGGCCTTGCCTCCAAACACTGGCACACTGGGATGGGGGGGCGGGGAGGCACGATTCAGTCCATAGCACTACTGTTCCAGAATGGGGGAAAATGTAGACAAAACATGATTTTTTTTATTTTAGATTTTTATTTATTTATTTGACAGAGAGAGAGGCAGCGAGAGAGGGAACACAAGCAGGGGGAGTGGGAGAGGGAGAAGCAGGCTTCCCGCGGAGCAGGGAGCCCGATGCGGGGCTCGATCCCAGGACCCTGGGACCATGACCTGAGCCGAAGGCAGATGCTTAACGACTGAGCCACCCAGGTGCCCCCAAAACATGTTTTTATTTTTTGTCACTGATTGATCTTGGTCAAGTATTGGATATGAGGCTATATTCAACTGCATGGGGGTTGGCAATCTAGTCCCTACAACGGGGGTCCCGCCAATGACTGTTTTTATAAATGAACTTGGATTGGAGCATGGCCGTGGCCCTTCAGTCACATCCGTCTGCGGTGACTGGCTGCTTTCTCTCTACAACCGCGGGGCCCAGTAACACAGGAGAGGCCAGATGGCCAGTGAAGCCGGCAACGTTCACACTCTGGGTTGTACAGAAGTCTGCTGCCCCTTAGACCGTCATGCTGTCCGACACAGCAGCCCTTGGCCGTGCTCGGCTCTTGAGCCCCGGACACGTGGCCAGTCCACGTGAGGTGCACTATTCGTGTAAAATGCGAAAGGCACAATGGGTTTCAGAGATGTCGTGGGAAAAGTATGTAAAATAACACATTAATTAGTTTCTATATCAATTGCATGTGGAAATGATGATGTATTAGCTTTATTGAGTAACGTATAATACATTATTAAACTTCCCTTTGCCCATTTATTTTTATATTTTTATGGGTCTACAAGAACAATTACAACGACCCACGTGTCTCACATCTGCGGGCGTGTTGCTGGTACGCGGCTCTGCTCTCGAGCAACGGACGGTATTTCTAGCAGGAAAACCGCCTTTAGAAATCTGCTGCTTGAATGGGTCCCTGAGTCATACAAATTGGCAAAAGTACTTAATTTCTGGTTTTTGACAGAATTGTTTAATCTTGATAAATCTAAATGTAAATATCCCAGAGCATTTCAAGTATCAATTTAGTCGTATTAAATCAGGATTCCGTTGCCTTGGGCCTTGAATAATTGAGAAACGGTGTCCCTACATGTGGACGGGGCTGAGAGCATGTGTGTTCCCTGCCCGGCTCCCCTCGTCCAGCCCCCGGTGTCCAGGCCTCCCGCTGGCCTTCCCTCACCGCCCAGAAAGGAGTGGGCATCCCACTGGGGAATCAGGCGTGGGAGCCACAGACCACGGCATGTGGTCCCCCAACCCCTTCGCCCCGGGGCCTGCCCCTGGGCCCGTGAGCCGGCCCCTCTTGGGGTTCAGTGTGAGGCTACGCAGCTTCCGCCCTAAGAGAGGGGAGGTTCTCAGCAGGCCCCGGGAGCACGGCGTCCCTGCAGGGCCGTGTTTGTGCACAAGCTGAACTCTGAGAAGGAGATTCTCTACCCTTGCCTCTGGGCCAGTCAGTACATCTGCATCCCGTGGTGTCCCCTGAGGTCAGCAGACAGCCCCAATGTCACCGGTGCCGAGAGAGGAGAAAAGAAGCGGGCTGGGTCAAAGGGGAGGGCCACATGCCGCAGGGACTTGGGAGCAAGGGCCGCAGAGCTGTGGACAGTGGGGAGGCCCCAGTTTCAGGGGCCTGGGTCTCCCCTCCCATTGGGAGGGAGTGCTCAGGATCTGAGGACAGAGGGCGTGATGAAGAGCCCTCGGATGATGGAGGGGAGGTGGCCATCTTCACAAACCACATAAACCACTTTTAAGACCTGAAAAAGGACATTTTTGAATGTTTTTGCTTTTGTTCATGCAAATTAGATTAACCACACAATGAGGAATGTTTTGGTTATTTATATTCGTGGGAGGGACCCTTTATTACTGATACATAGGTTCTGACCTAAGTTATGCACAGGCTCCTTGAAATGAAAATATGCTCTGAATTAGGGTTCTGTCCCCCAGTTTGGAAAATTGTGATAATTCAAATCTGCGTGTGGCATCAGATGGGAGTTCCGGGTAGACCTCGCCTTCCCTGTGACGTGTGCTCCCCGGGACGCGGCTCCCCTCTGCCACGCTACCACCAACGTTCACAAAGCAGCTCCATGGTGGTTTTGTCAATACTTGCGCAGCTCAGCTTTTCAAGAATTCAATATTCCCTATTATCCAAGTTTTTAAATTCTATCCAGCCTTTTGCATTGTTAATACCCAAGTTTAAATTTTAAAACAGAGGATATTTTAGCAGAGACCTCGATCATTTTATCATTTGTAACAATTAGTACTGCAGCTTAACTATTGCCAGAAAAAAAAAAAAAAAAATAGTGCCTCTAAAACCCATTCCAGCTCTGAGGTGTAATCGAGAATGTTTTCACGCGTTCGAAGGCTGCAGACCTGGGCCACAGGAGCAGGAGAGCTGTGGCCTCCAGCTTCTGGAGACAGGCCACCTGCCCGCGTAGCGTGAGGGCACACCGTGGCACAAGCACGGGTTGCACGCACACACACCACACACATTGCACACGGGCTGGCATGCTGAGACACTGACACACGGACACGTTCACACATGCACTCACTCTCGCACACTCCGTGAAGCATCCTTGCACACTCTTCTCACCAGAGGGAGAAGCAGGACAGGCTGCGTGGGTGGTTTTAAGCAGAGACCTGAAAGCGATTGGAGTGATGTGATTTTAACAGAACAGGCACCAGGCCCTGGAGAACATGGGCTGGGTAGAGACCACGGGTTTTCCATCGGTTACCAACCCTGTGGATCTGCCTACAAGTTGAATGAATATGTCCAAGCTTCTAAAATAAATTCAGAATGCTCAAATAATGTCTGGGTTTTACTTTCCTAAAATCCTGATGCTGTATTTTATTTTGAGATATATATATATATATATATATATACATACACATACACATATGTATATATTTATATATATGTACATATATATACACATATGTCTATATTTATATATATATATATATATATATTTTTTTTTTTTTTTCCTGGAGCAAAGTTAGCCCTGAGGAGAGAAAGAACATAATGTATGTTAACAATCCCTTATGCTCTAAAATGACAGGAACATTGGGATGATTTCTCTTTAGATTATAAACTCCTCAAAGACAAGCCATTCATCTTTGCCACCAGCACGTTGTCACCTCCATGTAGCAGATGCTGAATGAGCCTCGTGGGATCAGTGGCAGATATGACACCCACTGCCCTGATCGAGCCTGGGCGTCCATAACATGAGTAAACATTGTCATGCTGTTTGTCCCATGGAAGCCAAGAATGCAAATTAGGTGCTTTCCCCGGTGATTCTCTTCTGAATCTAACATGGTTCAAATTGAGCCAGGAGAACGTTCCATGCAACTACTCCAGTTTAGACCTGTTCTCAGGTTAAAAATGTCTTCTACCTGGCCTGCATGATTTCAGTGCACTGGTCAAACATTTTACCCTTGAAATTCACTTCAAAATTTCCTAATGTGTCGAAAAAATAATGGAAGTGAGAAATTTCTAAATGCTGATTTTTTTCTTTTTCAGAGTTCACCATAGTGCTTGGGTCTCCTGAGGTGTCCCTGGACCCTGGACATTGGCTTAGAGCAGAAATTCAGGATCCTACACCTGAGGCGGGAGAAACGGTTAGGAACAGTAGGGTCCCACGGAGTGTGGCCATCCCATCTGCTGGGGTCCTTCATTCCCTGTGGGCCCTGCAGGACTGCAGACGTGTGTGTGTCAGCCCATCACAACTCCGGAACACCAGACAATCAACAAGGAGGCCACCATAGCCTCAGCGAAAACGCCAACCACAGGGGCTCCTAAGACCACCAAGCAAAGGGACTGACAGATCAACAAGAAAAATTATGAAAATAGAAAAACTGTTCATAAATACAACAGTCCAAGTGCAGAAAAAAACATATAGATTGCTAATGATTATTCAAAAAGATGTGTAGCCTCAAAAGTGACCCAAAATATGCAAGTGAAAACAGCCCAGATACAGATGTTCCTTCATCTTGACAAAAGTTGAAATCAGCATTGTGCTCATGGGTGATGAGCAGCTGAGAAAGCGAGAACTCACGTGTGTGCACAGCTGAGAAGCTGAGAGAGTGCGTCAGGGCCGAACTTGGCTGTAACCAACAACACGTAGCATGAGTTTGCCCTTCGGCTCAGAGGCCCCTCCCTGGGATCTGTTGTCTCTCTATTGTCCACAGTCTATATGGTCTTGTGACATGCACACAAAGACGTCATGACAAGGATGGCTGTAACTTGCATCACTCATTCTAGCCAAGGAAGAAGAAAAGACAAAAATCCTAACTGCTGACCAAAAAAGGAAACTAAATATGTTAGAATCCATTTTCCCCCCAAACGACCTCTACACGACTGTCAGGAGAAAGAAATGTGTAGGCTGGTGAGGACAGGTTCCTCAAAGTACTAGTGCATCTTTAAAACCCCAAGTTGGAAGCAAATAGAGTGATTTAAATACACATGTCTTACATGTCTGACCTGCTTTCCGCGTGGCGCCCGTTGTGTGCGAGCTGGTTTTGGGCCGTAGGAATTACACGTTGTTGCCTCTGTACAAGCAAAACAACGACCACAACAACACAAGAGACCCGTCCGATTGAGGACTCTGCCCTTTAGCAACTGTGAAAATGTCTTCCTGACATTTTCCCTGTAACTATCAAATGCTTAGAAATCACTGTGTGTAAAAACCTTCCGGAACAAGAACAGGCATTCCCACTCATTACAGCGTTGATTCTAGTTTCCCCCACCCCACTCCCACAACCCTGTTCCAAGAGTCATTCTGTTAACCCTTTCGGTCTCTCAATTACTCGCCTGTCCCACTTCATGTTTGGTAATGGGAATCATCAGTGATAATGAATGCCGTGATTATGCATGAAATTCAATTTTGGGGACCTTGTGCCTCACGTTAATTATAAATCCTCTCCTAGAACACCTTTGAGATGTGGCTCCATGTTTTATTGAAATCTCCTCACAGACACATCTTCTTTGTGGTACCCTCCAGTGGGCCTCGGCGGGGAGCATTAGACGTGAGTACAGACAATACGGCACATTCTGCTCACGTAGGTTCTTTCCACACAACGGCACTTACATGGGATTGCAGGTCTCTTACACTGTGCAAGGGCCACCCTCAGGAGTCAACAGAGTTTTCCATAACCACGGTAGATGTAAAACATGGCAACGTTCAACAGACCTTGAATGGGACTCAGGCGAATTTCAGAATTAGCACACATTTCCTTGTTGGCTCAGCCACTATTACCAAGCTCCATAATGTTTACTCTTACTTCCATACTCTCAAGTAACATCGGTTTCTTCTTTTTCTGTTTGGTTTTGACAAAGCCAGGGACACAGGCTGTCCTTTCTTCTCCTTCTGTTGGGCTGTGGAGGGATTTCTCCATCCATATCTCTGCATCCATATCCCCGTGCAGATATGTCCTTCACCTCAGCTCCTGTCATGGAAGCTCGGCCTTAGTGAGTGGAAACCAGTCTGTTCCAGATCGGCAGCATGTCGCCCACAGACACCTTCAATTCTACCGAAGGAAAATGCAATTCTGATCTGGGACAGATGTTTTACCTTTAACCCACCCCAGCTGGAGCAGTCAAGGACACCTTTCAGTGAAGCTTCTGATTTCCTCCTGGAGTCCTGCTAGCATGCTGGCCCTTGGCCCTTCCTCCTCAGGGCTTTCATTCTGATGAGAAAGGACTCTGGGTTTTCTGCATTAGCTCCGAAGTCTTAAGTTCCTTTCTTGGAGTACATCTTTTCTGTAAAATATTTGCTAAAATTGCGCCTTCACCAGGAATGTTTTTTTTCTGTTATGTTATTATATTATGTGCACTTCTTCTCTTTCTAAGAAGAGCCTCTTTTGTCAGTGACAGGCAATAAAATGTGTGTAATACATGATGACAATCATGGTCGAGTGTACAAACTACAACTTTGTGTTTCATCTAACACCTATTTAGGGTCTTCTTTGTTAAAGATTCCCAGAGATAAAGCACATTGGGGAAAAAAAAAATGGACAGTGCCCATGTGGGTCTTGGGCAGAAACCACTGGGGATAGAGCAATGGCGAAGCAAATCCATTCAATGTTTTGGTTATTGGAAGACATCAGTTCTACTAACTTTGTAGTTCCCAAATTTTGAACTAGGTCTATGTGTCAGCAATTTGAACCTCTGCGACTAAGAGTTGTCAGGAATTGTGTGATGGGCCCCAGGATTCCTCACAAACAACTACTAAAAGGGGATTCTGTGCAAAACTCTCTGATAACAATATGCCAACCGTGGCTCAAATAACCCTCATGGATTCCTATGAAGATGGCACCATCAAGCTGATTAACAGAAGGCCCGGGAGCTGAGAGACGCAAAGCCATCATGAATTGTGAGCAAGGGAGACAGGACTTTTTGGAAGAGGGGAAATGGGTATGCAAACGTCTACCCCTGGAAGGGTGGGCATGGCCTCTCACCTTCTCCCTACAGGAGCCAGCTTCTACCTCTGCACTTAACTGCTGTGATGAAGGAATCTGTATTTACCTAACAATCCTGCAGAAATGGAAAATCAGGACATCCCTGTACCATATAAAGAAAGGTAGGAAATAGCATCTTTAATCTCTGTGCTGTATAGAGAAAGGGACCAAAACATAAAAACTTTTATAATCGTGGGGAGCAATTAAACTTTAATTTGAGTCATTGCTCTGTTTCATGGCTTTATGAAACCATGTTTTCCACAATATATTTGGCTCAGTGTTAGCAACCAGCACAAGTGGAATGTGACAAGCAGAAGATCTAGAACCAGCAATTTTGCTCCGACTGTGGTAAATTAATCAAAGTAACATTTTATTTACATAGTCTAAATATACACTTGTGTTAAGATTTTAAGACAATTTTGGATTCTCTCTTTTTTGGGGGGAGAGTGCAGCAATGTACAAACATCATGACCTGGATTCTGTCCCATTAGATCCCACGTGTCTGATTTGTATAGCTGAACGTCCAATAAATAAAACATTCAAGAATATTTTGTAGAAAATTTGCCCTTCACTCTATTGATTTCTATCAAATCTATCTAAAACTTTTCAGGCTTGACCTTTTCTTTTTTGAAGACAAAATATTCTCCCAAAGTGACAACATTAAAATGTTTTCATGTAGAAAACCCTTCGGTAAAGTATGTGTCATCAGGAAATAATGGATGATGGTCTCCTCCCGATAAAGCAAGATGCAGCCTGTGTCTTGGGTGGTGATCAATGATGGGGTGGCCTGGGGAGATGTAGTCCATGCCCCCAAAGGGGAGAGCTGAGGCCCGTTCCCACCGTGACCATGGGGCCCACTCCCCAGTTCCTGGAAATCACACGTTCCTGCGTCAGTATATGCCTCCGACTTTCACCAATTATCCCTGAGGTTCTTCTGGGAGTTTATTTTGTCAGCAGGATCATTAATTTTCTGTCTTAGCCACTCATATACAACGTTTCATGTTAAGCAGAAAGACAGAGTACAGGTTAGAAACTCTGGAACCGCTGTGGTCTGTGATTGTCTGTCAAGGCCTTTAAAGAGACAAAGAGAGGGAAACATGTCACTCCATTTTCTATTTTTATTATGGATTATATCAGCGTTAAACACATGCAGAATATTTACAGGGCCAGGACTAAGAAGAGGCAAGACAGGAGCATAGCATTTAAAGGGTGTGACAAAATTTAGTATTTAAAGTGAATATGTTAATAACAATTTTTAAAAATTAAAATTATTGCAATGTACCCATGATGAATAAAATAGGAGATTGTAAAGGAAGACAGGATCGGTGCTGCTGATGCCCCCTTTTACGTCAGGCTCTGGTGTGGCTCAGCATCCATTGCAGCACAGAATGCAAGTGTTGGTGTGTTCGCTGGGACAGAATCTCCAGTGGGGATTATTGTCTGGGGTAGAGTCACTGTCCACCTCCAGTCACGGCAGAGAAAAGAGAACGACCAATAGAAAGTGTCTTGAATGCCTGATCTGGGACAGATACTATAAAGGACATATTTCTTTATCGATACCAGCATCAGTATAGATGAACACATATATTTATATGCCTACGTATTACCATATCAGTCACGTATACTATTTCTTTTAGTTTTGATGTAATTTTGCAAGTCAAATGTTAATTTATGCAAATATTTATGCAGTGTCTTTCAAAAATTGACCTTGTTTCCCTACCCTGGGCTTCACAGCGTGTGGAAAGCCTCCTCTAAGTCCCAACCACAACCCTAGGAATCAGTAATGACCATCCTCAGGCTCAGACCCAGAGGAGAAGGAGGGTAGGTGTTAACAGGCACGAGCCGACGCAGCCAGACCCACTGGCACCTCGGCCCTGACGTCCGTAAGATCAGGCAGAAGCACCTAGGAATGTGAGTTTCAGAAGTTAAAACAACTAGGGCGCCTGGGTGGCTCAGTTGGTTAAGCGACTGCCTTCGGCTCAGGTCATGATCCTGGAGTCCCGGGATCGAGTCCCGAAGCAAGTCCCACAGCCAGTCCCTCAGCAGGGGGTCTGCTTCTCCCTCTGACCCTCCCCCTTCTTGTGTGCTCTCTCTCTCCTCAAATAAATAAATAAAATCTTAAAAAAAAAAAAAGAAGTTAAAACAACTAAGGTGAATCGTTGAATCATATGACATATATGGGAAGCTTCTCCTAAGAGATAAACCTGCATTTTCTGAGTGAGCAGAAATATCACATCCTCCTCAGGACAAGAGAGCAAGTGGCTGGACCCAAGTAGGAACCGATTGTGCTGAGGACCAGCCACTGAGGGTCACGTCACAGAGGCACGCAGAACAGGAACCGAGAGGAAAGGCCACCTGAGGTTTGAGCAAATGGACAGAACTCTGATTTATGAACTGTCACTGGGACCCAGATGAACTATATGCAGGAAAGCTCTCATGCACTTGCTAAGTAAAAAAAATAAATCTCCTAGGAATAGGACAGAATGAGCTCTATGTGTGTAAAAAAAGTATATAATTGCATAAAATTCTCTAAAACCTGTGGTGCAACCCCAGTCTAGAGAACTTGACTAAAGATAAAAGGAGAGAGAGTAAGACACATTGTGGTTGAGCAATGTCACAGACCACACTCCCGAAACCCAAATGAGCCGTGCACATTTGGGGCACAGATCAACAAGAACAATGTCGTGCCAGAGTGCGGCTCTCATGCGCGATTCCAGGCTGGAAGCATCTGCTGGAAATCTTGTCCAGCTAAAATCCTTTATCTGATAAGTTTCAAGCTTGCTCTGCCGACAATTTTATTTCCCAGGAAGTAGAAGGAGAATCAAAGGCAACTGTTATTCCAGAATTAATGTCGAGCAGCACAGACAGGCTGTTGGCTCAAGTGCAAGAGGCAGGAGCCCCAAGGGAACTGCTATACCATTATGAGGTTTGCAAAAACCCAAGAGGAGGGCAGGCAAGTTTAATGGCTTTCAAACCATGGTTCCCTGTGTGATGTGGCTAGGTTCAGGAGGGAGAGGAGAGACAGTGAGGGTGGAGAGTGAGTCACGTGTCCCCAAGTAGAAAGCGTTGCTTCACCCTGTATTGATAAGCCTGGACCCCGAGCAGGTGCGAAGGGGGTACCGTGTCTCAGCAATATCACAGTGAGCCTTCTCTCACAATCTGGGCTGACTGACATAATCTTGAGAAGTGAAAACAGCAGTGGATGAGACAGATTTGGTCTACGTGGAGTCCAAGACCTGAACCAAGTGTCATTGTACTTTTGGGCATGTGACTGTCCCACCACCATCCAAGGACCCCTCTCTGAGAGTTAGTAAATGTGAAAAAAATTCAAAAAATAAGGTTCAGTAGATCTGTAGGTCATTACTATTTTTAATATTTTTTATTTTGCATATTTCTACAAATTGTCTATAAAGCTCACATTTACTAGAACGTTGTAAGTAGGAATGAACACCTTGATTAGAAAATTTTAAAAAATCATTTTTATAAAATCGTGGCATCTTCAACAGTCAGCAACTGGGAAGGAAGAAGCAATGGACAGTGATGGAAGGAGACGCCTGTTACCGGGTGTCCTGGACTTGAATTCTGGTAACTTCTAATTCTTCCTTATTTTTTTTAAGCAATGCGAAATTCTGAAGTTGCCATAAAAATTAAGGGGTGTTGTAAGCAAATGCTTAAACTAGCGCATTTCACAGCACATACATACTGTTAGTCCTTACTGTTATTGCTGTGGATCTAAGTTTGTTTAAAAGACAAAGTGAAGTATGCTGTCAGAGGCAGGAACAGTTGCTGCCAGCCGATGGGGACAGCCCAGGCTGCAGGTGCATCCACTCCCCACCCCGACACCCTGCCATGGAGGGCTCCTGCCTGCCCTCCACCAGGATGTCCCACTCAGGGAGCAGAGGACGCAAACCTGGGAGTTCCAAAATACCTAGCAAATAAAACAATAAAGATGTTGCTAACTTAATATCCTATTGCAATTCATGGAAATGAAAATGTCTATTAAAATAGCTGCCGAGAGAGTTTCATGCAAATGGCCAGTGAAGGATGATTAAGATGAAATAGGGAGATCCTCAATGAGTGTAATCCATCACCTGTGAAGGGCCTTTCAGAGCAAGTTGAGCCCTCGAGGGGGGAGCAAACCTGCTCTGCTCACAGCTCTAGTCCCCTCCCCTCCCCAGCACCTGCTTGACTGGTTGGACCACCTGGTGGGGCACACTGAGGATTCTGGAATGGAAGAGCCCATGTGAGATGGTGGCCCCAGGGACCCCAGTGGATTGGCTGTGTTGAGACAAATACTATTTGTCTATTCTATATGTATATTTTTACTATTTGAGCATTATGTCCTATCTTCTTTAAAAAGGAATGCATATATTTGTTCTCTGCATGACAGAAATAATTTTTAAGTTATTAACTCAAGAAAAATGAGTCATAATCCATGACATCGTGCCATTGAGGTATTTCGTTTAATTGTGACCATGTCCACTTAAAGAAAAAACCCTCATCCAAATAATACAACTTTTTGAATTATTGTTTCATTAAGTAGGGTCTTTATATCATCCAGTTAACAGACTTTGCCCCATACTTAAAAGTGGAGCCCCTTGACTTGTGACCCCACCATTTTATCTTGAGTGTGTTCTCAGGGCAACACAACAAGGCAGAGGGCCCTGAGCTGATACTCCTCTTCCCGGCCAGAAGAGGTTGAGAAAGGGCTTCTCGATAGGGTGATTCCTCCCTACTCTGATATCAGGGGACATTTGGGAATGTCCAGAGATATTCAGTTGTCACTCCTGGGGTGGGAGAGAGGTTCTCCTGGCATCTGGTGGGTAGAATCCAGGGATGCTACCAAACATGGGGCGACTAGCCACAACCGAGAGTTTTCTGGCCCAAAATGTGAAGAGTGTCCAGGGCTGAGTAACCCCAGTGAGAAGGAAAGGGAGAGGGATCTAGTCTCAGGTGTTTGTGGATTGTCTTCCCTGGTAGTGAGGGAGGTCATGAAGGTGGAAGAAGGTAGGCTCTCCTCCAACTTTTTTTTTTTTTCCCCTCCCAGCTTATGATACGTATCTTTCTCTTCACAAGGTGCTTTCACAAATTTAGTGAAAAATTCCCATTCCCTTTGCTTTTTAGTAGATGTGTCAACTCATTATTTTTAGTGACTAAAACAACTTTGTCACTTTAACAACAAGGAAAATGCAGCATGGTCGTTGTCTGTGTGAGGCATTTGCATTTGGAACACGCATGATGCTTTTGCATGTGGACGGTTGTGGGCATGTGCTCTCCCACATTTGACCACTGCGGCTGAACCCCCAGCTCTTTCTTCGCTGTCCTCTGACTGATCTTCCTTTTGGAACAACTCAAAGAATTCCTTTTTACTCTGGGGTTTTGATGAAATTTTTGTTGTTGTTGTTAAGTTCTGTGCATTTTCTTCCATATTCATTTGTGTTGTGATTATTTTCATGTTCATTCATGTGTATTTTCCACAACCAATCTCTATTATTCATGTCAGCTTTGGGCAAAATGGGAAAGCAGATCCTTTTAAATAGTAGCACCCATGAGTATGTCAAACTGCAGAGAAAAATGATGTGTATGTATATTTATGTATATGCATACATTATACATACACGTGTCCACACATGTGCATAAGCATACATACGCACGCACACACGTATCCTTAAGACCCTAACTTATAAATTTAAAAATATTTTTCCTCCTATTTAAAAGATGCCTCACTAGAAGAAATAACTCAGCAGTCTAGCTGGAGTTCAAAGTATTTTAGGAAATGCTTCCAGGGATCTCAAATCAGTGGGAAGAATTTGTGATGAAACACTCCAGAGCCTCTGGGGTCAGCCACCAGGAGAATGATGAACAAATAATCTCTGTCAGGGTGAAAAACATAATTTATGTTTTATCAAGAATGCCAGAGGACAGTGATGGAGCCTGTCCTCCATGTGTACTTCAAGCCCCTTTGTCGCCTCTGGACGTGGTATGAGAATCCATTCAGCTCCCCCTCGCCCGCAGGCACATGTCTGGTCCCTTGATGGGAACGCGCCTGGGGATGCTGAGGCTGGCTGCTTGCTCCCCTGCGGCTGAGCTCCTCACGTTAAAAGATTCCTCAGAAACATCAAATTTAAGAGCTGGGAGAGCTCATAGATACCAGCTCCCTGGGCTTTTAGATGAGGAATCTGATGTCCAGAGAAATGAAGTGACTTGCCCAAGGACCCACCACTGGTCATCGACAGAACTAAGTCGTAAGCCTAGAATGTCTGGACATGAGTCCAGTGTTCTTTTCACCACAACTTCCAGGGAAGAAAAGTCATTTTTCTCCAGGAATTTAAGATTTCAGTTGTACACGCTTTCCTCCCACTTCCTGATCTTCAAAAACACAGGTAAACCTGATCACGTGCATGAAGAACTTTCTAAGTAATCTGGTGGACGGGGGCATCACTCGTCTCTGAATTCCCGTATGTCATTTCATTGCTTGGTTGACCATACCCATTTTTTTATGCGTTGTCTTCCCCAAAATATCCTTGTGAAAACTGAACATTTCTTAAACTTCTCTTATTTTCACTGTAATTTCTAGATGCACTAACAATTAAAAAGTACATAAATAGGGCGCCTGGGTGGCTCAGATGGTTAAGCATCTGCCTTGGCTCAGGTCATGATCTCAGGGTCCTGGCATCGAGTCCCGCATCGGGCTCCCTGCTTAGCGGGGAGCCTGCTTCTCCCTCTGCCTGCCACCCCCCCGCTTGTGCTCTCTCTCTCACTCTGGCAAATAAATAAGTAAAATCTTTAAAAAAAACTACATAAATATAACAATCAGTAGTGATACATGAATACAGGAGTATATGACTTTCACTTAAAATCTTAATGTATAGCATCTTGAATTTTTTAGTTATTTGCTGATTTAAAGTGGGAACTTCCCATCTACATTTGTGACCATAATTTAGTTGATTTTGACTGAAGAATTCTGGTGGTGGCTAATAAAACTTATAGCTCTCTCTAGCGCATGGCATGAATATTTTAACACCTATAGACCCTTTCCGAGAACAGCACTTTCTCTCTTAAGAAGATATTCCTTTTCATGGAAATTCACTTTTTTTAAGTATGCTCCATACCCAAACTGAAGCACAACGGCGAGCTTGAACTCAGGACCCTGAGATCAAGACCTGAGCTGAGATCAAGAGCTGCATGCTTAACCAACAGAGCCACCCAGGTATACCTGGAAATTCAATTTCTTGTTGATAATTTGTATTATTTTGTACATGTGATCAAGTTTCTTTTGTAAAAGGGAGGTATCATTATAGAAATTTAATACTTGCAAGACACCAGATTTTTTTCTACATTTGCAACACACACACGCACGATTTTTATGAGGTTGAAGTAGTTTTGTGTATTTTGAGAAAATATCTCCTGGGTTGAAATCTAGTGTTAATAAACTTACCATTAAAATGATTCTATGTACCCACAGGCATCTAATGGAACATTGTATGGAGCTGGATCTTAGCACAATGCTTTGACTCAGTTTTAAGAATCTTACATAGAATTGAGTCCTGAATGGCAAAGTTGGAATGAATTTAGACAAATAAGGATTTTAGAATGAAGCACAGAGACTATTCTATATCATAGGTTGTATGCTAATAAATAAAGTAAGCAACTTTGTTACAGAGACATTTAGAAAATCATTTGGAAATATAATGAAATAACTGTGCCTTTCAGTTAATAAGGACAAAGAGGTTAAGAGAAGGTCAGGGCCAGTGTTGATCTAGCCTCTCAGAAAAAAAAACAAAATCCAAGATGCATGAAATTAAGATTAGTACCATTCATTCCCATCCTCACTTGACTCTACAACATCATTTCCTTATTCTGTTAGTTGAATACCAGTACCTTGGGATGAATAAAAGTCACTACCATAGTACATATATCCACTGATAAGGCACAGCCTGAACTCAGAACCATCCAGACTTGTGAAGCACACCAAGAAACAAAGATTGGAAACACCAGGTACTGAGGTCACAGGAAATCCTCCCACGCATCTTCACTGGATGCTCTTTACATGCCTGTAGCGTGTGTGGGAATGCACATGGACTACGTGCACAGAGAATGTGCATGAGCCAGAGGGAAGGCACGCTAAGGAGTGATGAAGCTTCTACCTGCATCATGAGAACAACAGCAAAGCCTGCTTTATAAAAAGCATCTCATTTAATTCTCCCAAGCCCTTTGAGGAACCCGAGAAACGGAAGTGCCCCATACGACAGGGTTGATAAAGGGTGAATCGGGACTGGACGTGGCTTCTCATTCCAGAGAACCGTACGGTGATTGCATCCCCATGGGGAGCTGCCAACAGAGAACCTCTGATGTTATTTTGAGGAGGTCTTTTTTTTTTTCCTTTAATTTTTTTTTGGCCAACTAATACAAACATATATGAATTTGGTAAATACAGAGAGTGATGTCTTTGTCACTGTACCTTTGTAGGGGAGCTTATTTTTCTGCTTTTGATTTTATTCACTATGCAAACCCTTCATTTCCACGCAGGCAACATGCCCCAAATATCCAGTTACTGAAACTGGAGTTTCTGAGCTGGAAACCAGGTCCATATGGACCGTGTGGTTTACTAGGATCTCACTTCCGTGATAGAGATGGGAGAGCCTCCAGAGACGAGCTGGCAGCCTGGTTCTGGGTCTGCCGCTCACTGCTGCGGGCTCAATCTAGCAATGTCCGGTACCAGCTCAAGGTGTGGTCACAGACATGCAAGCTGCAGGCTGGTCCTCCACCACAGAGAAGGTTATCCACAGGTAAACATCCTGTAGTGACGTTTAGGGTATATAAAATCTACATATTCACTGATTGGACGATTGAGGGCAAAACTCAGAGATGTCTCCAAAGTCTGAGTGATCCTCCTGGAATATTTATACTGATTAAACAAACCAGGTAACTTAAAAATCCCTTCTGTATTTCATATTTTTATATACAACCTAATTTCTTGTGATGCAAAAAAGGTCTACGTATTGTGACAATGATTTTGTGAGTGAAAAAGTCTATTCGACGATAAAACAAGATTGCAGTAGCTTAGTCGATAGTCTGCTAAAAGTCAGGAGATTTAAGGTATTTTTAAGTAAGAATTGGCTTGGATTTAGAAATGCAATACTTGTCAAAAAACGGCTAATGTGATTATCTGACAAGGTTGCGGGGAATCGTGGGCCATTTTCTATGGCACGTCCCTCCCCCACAAGAGAGGAAACTCGTACTCTAATGAGAAAAGAAGAGCTTTGGCATGGAAGCCAATTTAAAAGAAAGGAAAGCTTTCAAGACCAAAAATGTTTAGTCTAGATACTAATGTTTAGGCTCTGCAGTGCCCAGGAAAATGTGACTCCTCCAAGTCAATAAATCTTGGTAACAGCCCTCCCCCTCGTCAACAGGACACATAACATGAGAATGCATTTAATTTATGGGGAAGAATGATTGTCCTTTCAGATCGGCACACGCTGGTGCAACAAGGGTGACCGCGGAGGATGAAGAAGCATGCCCACGGCGCCATGGGTGCTGGTGGGTGTGGAGTCAGCAGCCCCTTGCCCGTGGATCACAGGGCACAGGTCTCCTGTGGGCCACCAGGGACAGGGACCGGGCCGCCCTCTGTGCTGGGCAACTCAATGCCACTGTCCTAACTCCTTCCTTCTGTGTCCCGCTTCCCATGACCTTAGAGTATGTGTCTTATTGGCTCAGAGGGAAGAGAAGTCATTTCCCAGAGGGCCATGAACTGTCAGAGGTCAGAGACTCCTCCTGGCCCGCCACTTGCTTGCTCTGTACCAAGGGCATCTACGGCAGGATGCGTACAAACAGCCCGGGGTAATACACTGATGCAAAGCAGTTCCTTTCCTGAAATGAATGCCCCGGGCATGGCTTCCCACGGCAGTTCGGGCTTTCTTTCCAACAAAGTAAATGAGAATCTGCTCTCCTCTTTAATCAGGCTCGTCTTTTCTGCTACGCTGATACAAGTGTATAAATGTGGAATTCACACCGCCGGGCAGATGCATCTTGGAGGCACGAGTGAATTAGTGATTCAACAGATGCTCATCAAGTGCCAGGTGTGTACCAGACCCGGGGCTGCCGTCCACACCGACCCCGCTCTCCAGACGGCACATCCCGGCCCTCAGGGCCCGGCAGGAAGTGCTACGGACACGGCCCTGGAGAGCCCCGCCCGGGGCCACGGGAGCATAACACCAAAGCCAGGCTCTGCCGCCTGCCGGCCACGTGACTCCGGCCACGGACTTGCTCTCTTTTCCTGTCTCCTCATCTCTGTACTGAGAATAATAACAGAACATTTGTAGGATTTTAGGCGGAGCGAAGCACATGTATATAGGGCATTCCGTGACAGTGCCCTGATCATGAAAATCGAGGCCATTTGTCAACATCCTGATGTGGGAGAAGGAAGGGAGGAAGGCAAGAGATAATTCCTGCAAAGCCTGAAGTCTGAGCAAGTCTGTGTGAGGCAGGCTGAGGGGGAGGGGGAGGGAAGGCCCGTTCTCATCACGCAAGGAGGGAAGGCCCTGGGCCTCCATCACTGTGAGCACAACGTGAGGCTGGGAGGTGGGCAGGAGCCGTGTGGACAGAAGATCTAACCAGCCCCACGCACACGCCCCACATCCACCTAGAGGTGCACATGGGGACAGACAACACACAGCCCCTTTGTAACATCAGTAACTTCAAGTGCCTTAGGACGATCGTTTTACATCTAGGGGCTGTGAAAGAGAATGAATGGAAATGGTAAGTGACCCCCCAAGAGCCCTATAATACCTCAAAGTAAGTTGGTAATTTCGTCCCCCCAGTTCATGTGTTGGAGGTCTAATCCTCAGCCCCTCAGAATGGGACTGTGTTTGGAGACAGGATCTTTAGTGAACTAATCAAGGTAAAATGTCACTGGGGTGGGCCCTAATCCAATAGGGCCTGTGTCCTTGATAAGAAGAAAGGACGGCACAGACAAGCACCCAGGGATGCCCATGTAAGGACACAGGGAGAAGATGCTTCTCCAGGCCCAGTGGAGGGGCCTCAGGAGAAGCCAGGCCTGCCCACACCTTATTTGGGACTTCCAGCCTCCAGCACTGTGAGAACATACATGTCTTCCTTTAAGCCCACGGTCTGCGATGCTTGGCCATGGTGGCCTGAGCACACTCGTCCGGCTCCCTGTTACCGGCCCCGAGACTGCTGCCTGTTCCATGGTAGACACCGGACAAGCACTGGATGAATGAATCTAACAAGCAGTCACCTGTCCACGCACCTCTCTCTCCTCTGGCCTTGACCCCAGTCCGGGCCTGAAGTGCAAGCCCGTGCCTGAGGACGTGTTCCCAGGAGGGGCAGTGAAGGAACAGGGTGAGCAGGGTGGGAAAGGAAGAAGCCCGCCAGGTGTGCGCTCAGGGGGCGTCCCAGGCCCAGCTGGGCCCTGCAGACGGCTCTCGGCATGAACGGCACCTGGGGACCAGGGCTTGATTCTTGCAGCAGTCACGAAAAGCACACAGGCAGCGGGTGCCTTGGGGCCTGGACACTCCCAAAGGCTGGTCCCTTCTGGTTTTGGGGGTGGACAGGGCCACTCCGGGGTCTGGGGCCCCTCTGCAGAAGTTGGCAGGTGCCATTCATTGGCAGAAAAGCACACAGAGGCCAGAAGATGAGTTGCACAGAGCTGCTCAAGGCATCCCCGGACCTGAGCAGGCCACCATCTGTGCCCCCGGCAACCCTGTCCCTTGCTGACCCCCCCCAAATGCCTAGAGGGGCCGGGCAGCCGGCTGTCTGCTCCCCAGGCCGACGGCGCATGTCTCAGCCTACACGCACCTACCGAGCCAGGATGTGTGTGTGTCTCCTGCGGGTAATTCCTCCAGGTGGGGCCGGCCCCTGATTTATTCTCCTGTTTCCGGCATGCACACTGTGCCTGGAGCAGGGCAGTCGAACGGCAAATATTTAACTAAACTGAATAAACACAGATTGTTGACTGAGATTTTCATCTTGCCTGTCTACTTCAGTCCCGGGATCTCTCACAGACCCATGCATCAATTAATTTCCTACAACTTCCTGATGGATACGTAATTAGAGAGGCAGTCCCAGAGCCACTGTCTTCAGGATGCTTCCAGAACTCGACCAGAGTCCACGTATACTCATCAGGAAACTGGACAGAGAAAAAAAGCTGACGGAGGAAAAATAAGAGAATACATTTGATATAAGTACAATAGTTGAAATGTTTGCATCTAGAGCCTACCTGTAATTCTCATAACTGACTCTCATGGTGTCCGCTTTTCAGCTTAACAGAGATACGAAATCTGTGACCGTATAGAACAGTTTGAAATGTATCTAAAGTAGTCAGAGCCTGATTCCTATGAAAAGGCACTGGGTTTTTGTTTTTGTTTTTTTGCCATTGTTTTACTTTGTCACATCGACTCCATGGAGTAAAAATGGGAATGGGATAGACACGAAGAGATTCTAAGTCTGTGCTGCTCCAAGGTAATGGACCTCAAAAGAACAAAAACAGCAAACAAAAAAACCTCCTAGGATTATAGGAGAGTTACCATGCTTCCCATGAAAAGGATAAATATCTGTCCATATTCAAGTTGATTTTTCTGAATTAGAAGAAAGAAAACCTTAAACTGAGATTTTTTTAAGAAGCTGAGAACCCAAACAAATATCAGTGAGGGTATTTAAATCTCACTGGAATCAATAATTATCCCCAGATGCTTGGTTTTCCAGGACAAGAGGGTTGTCTGTGCAGGCCAGGACTCTGGTCCATCTGTCATTCTCATTCTCCCAAATTTCTGTGCATGATGATCCTGGCAGTCCAGCCATTTCTGCTCTTAACCCAGCACTTTTTTTCAATTTCATTTAATTTTATTATGTTATGTTATTCACCATACAGTACATCATTAGTTTTTGATGTAGTGTTTAATGATTCGTTGTTTTCGTATAACACCCAGTGCTCCATGCAGTACGTGCCCTCCTTAATACCCATCACCGGGCTAACCCATCCCCCAACCCCCGTTCCCTCTAAAACCCTCAGTTTGTTTCTTGGAGTCCATAGTATCTCATGGTTCATCTCCCTCTCTGAATCCCTCCCACCATTTTTCCCTTCCTTCTAATGTCCTCCATGCTATTCCTTATGTTCCACAAATAAGTGAAACCATATGACAATTGACTTTCTCTGATTGACTTATTTCACTTAACATAATCTCCTCCAGTCCCATCCATGTCGACGTAAAAGTTGGGTATTCAAACATTCTGATGGCTGAGTAATATTCTATTGTATATATGGACCACATCTTCTTTATCCATTCATCTGTTGAAGGGCATCTCCACTCCTTCCACAGTTTGGCTATTGTGGACATTGCTGCTATGAACATTGGGGTGCATATGGCCCTTCTTTTCACTACATCTGTGTCTTTGGGGTAAATAGTAGTGCAATGGCTGGGTCATAGGGTAGCTCTATTTTTAACTGTTTGAGGAAACTCCACACTGTTTTCCAAAGTGGCTGTACCAACTTGCATTCCCACCAACAGTGTAAGAGGGTTCCCCTTTCTCCATAACCTCTCCAACATTCTAACTGGTGTAAGGTGGTATCTCAATGTGGTTTTGATTTGAATTTCCCTAATGGCTAATGATGATGATCATTTTTTCATGTGTCTGTTAGCCATTTGTATGTCTTCTTTGGAGAAGTGTCTGTTCATGTCTTCTGCCCATTTTTTGACTTGATTATTTATTTTTTGGGTGTTGAGTTTGAGAAGTTCTTTATAGAACTTGGATATCAGCCATTTATCTGTAGTGTCATTTGCAAATATCATCTCCCATTCTGTGGGTTGCCTCTTTGTTTTGTTGAGTGTGTCCTTTGCTGTGCAGAAGCTTTCTATCTTGATGAAGTCCCAAAAGTTCATTTTTGCTTTTGTTTCCCTTGCCTTTGGAGACGTATCTTGAAAGAAGTTGCTGTGCCAATGTCAAAGTGGTCACTGGCTATGTTCTCCTCTAGGATTTTGATGGATTCCTGTCTCACATTGAGGTCTTTCATCCATTTTGAGTTTATCTTTGTGTATGGTGTAAGAAAATGGTCGAGTTTCATTCTTCTGTATATAGCTGTCCAATTTTCCCAGCACCATTTATTGAAGAGACTGTCTTTTTTCCATGGGATATTTTTTCCTGCTTTTGTTGAAGATTAGTTGACCATAGAGTTGAGGGTCCATATCTGGGCTCTCTATTCTGTTCCATTGGTCTATGGGTCTGTTTTTGTGCCAGTACCATGCTGTCTTGGTGATCACTGCTTTGTAATATAGCTTGAAATCAGGCAACATGTTGCCCCAGCTTTGTTTTTTTTTTCTTTTTTAACATTTCCTTGGCGAATTGGAGTCTTTTGTGATTCCATACAAATTTTAGGATTGTTTGTTCTAGCACTTTGAAAAATGTCATTGGAATTTTGATCGGGATGGCTTTGAAGGTATGGATTGCTCTGGGTAGCATAGACACCATCAAAAAGGAGAATTTCAGACTGATATCTCTGATGAATATGGATTCCAAAATTCTCAACAAAATCCTAGCTAATAGGATCCAACAATACATTAAAAGATCATCCACCATGACCAAGTGGGATTTATCCCTGGGATGCAAGGGTAGTTCAACATTCACAAATCAATCAATGTGATAGAACACATTAATAAGAGGAGAGAGAGCCATATGGTCCTCTCAATTGATGCAGAAAAGACAAAATATAGCATCCTTTCCTGATTAAAACTCTTCAGAGTGTAGGGATAGAGGGAATATTCCTCAAGTTCATAAATGCCATCTATGAAAAACCCACAGCGAATATCATCCTCAATGGGGAAAAGATGACAGCCTTTCCCTTAAGATTAGGAACACGACAAGGATGCCCACTCTTGCCACTATTGTTCATCATAGTACTGGAAGTCTTAGCAACAGCAATCAGACAACAAAAAGAAATAAAATGTATTCAAATTGGCAAAGAAGAAGTCAAACTCTCCTCTTTGCAGATGACATGATACTTTATGTGAAAAACCCAAAAGACTCCACCCCAAAATTCCTAGAACTCATACAGCGATTCAGTAATGCAGTAGGATACAAAATCAATACACAGAAATCAGTTGCTTTCTTATACACTAATAATGCAACTATAGAAAGAGAAATTACAGAAATGATTCCATTTATAATAGCACCAAAAACCATAAGATACCTCGGAATAAACCTAACCAAAGAGGTAAAGGATCTATACTCTAGGAACTACAGAACACTCATGAAAGAAATTGAAGAACACACAAAAAGATGGGAAAACATTCCATGCTCCAGCACTTTTCAGACTCCTTTGCTAACCCAAAATTCTGGGTTCTCAAGCCTCAGGACTTTGGGTTACAAGCTACAGAAATACCACCTCAAGTTAGCTTCCGTGGGAAAAGGATAGTGGTGTTGGGGTGCATGTATGCGGTCAGATGCCTAGGAAATGCAGAGTTCATGTGGACACAGGTGGGTACCAGAGTGCGGTTTTCTTTCCAACAGTGCCCTCTGGACCTGCCCCATCCTGTCCCGGCCCCCCCCTGGGGTCTGTGCACGCACACGTCTGAGTGCAGGGCAGCATGCCGACTCGGCCTGCCTGTGAGACCACTGCTGGCCATCGCAGAGGGACACCATCCCTGATGAGCAGGAGAAGGAATTAGAACAAGAAGACAGTGAGCTCAGAAGTCACATAATAATACATTTAGTAAGTTATGGGACACAAAACCTTTTCAAGACTAATATCACAAATGTATGAAAAAGCACGCAAGGGGGCAGCTAACACTTCACAGTGGACTATAAGGAATTTATTTTCTTTTCCTTTCTAAATTTTATTTATGCATTGCAAAATACCTTCACCTTTCAGTAACAATCTAGTTTGTGTGTGACTGTTCACATCAGTGAGTCAGGGGCATAATTCTCCTTGCTTGCTCTTTGTTCATGGTTTTCACCCAACGTCATGAACATATCCTAGACGAGAGCAATACTGGAAAGAAACTTGTTTTTTTTTTTTTTTTTTGTCTTTGTTTCTTGTTTCTTGCTCATGTGAAAATAAAGAATCCTAGGTTGTACTACAACCATTTTTTTTTAATCCTGAGGATTTTAAGACGCTCAAGAAAAAGTTATCTTTTCATTAAGTAGCACACTTTCCCCTGCAGAAAGAAAAATAATAATAAAGTGGTGTGTTCTGAAACAGCTTTGGTCTGTGTGCTCGGTCTTTCTGACCCTACGGGGACAAAGGATTTTCTCAACAGGGAATCTCTGTCATGTGATCCTACGAGGCCCACTGGCCCATCCATGATCTTCTAAACAATGCTGTATGTCTGGATGGGCTCTTCCGTCCTGGCGACTGGCCCCAGCTCAATGAGGAATCCAGAGTGGGGAGTGTGGTGGCCCGGCGGGAAGGGCTGTGGCCCGGCCACCAAGCCAGCAGTGATACCTAGCATGGCGCAGAGACCACGCACTGGCAAGCTCCCAACGCAGTGCTAAAAGGTTTGACCTGTCTGGCCTCGGATTTTGAAAAATGTCAGAAGTCAGTGTATAAGCATTGCTCTTCTCCTAACGTCACAGCATTCAGCCACTTAACAAGCCCCCACAGCAGTGAAGGGGGACCAGAGGCTGCCCCCCAAGCCCTGGCTTGGCAGAGCGGCATCTGGAGAGTCCCAGCCCATCCGCACCAGCTTTCTGCAGAGAGGGGCTGTGGTCAAGCTTTTCATCACCATCTGACCCTCTGAAAGGAATTGCAGTTTTATGGTGGGTGTTGTTATTGAGCTGGAAAACAAACAAACAAAAACAAACCTGGAGATTGCCTTTTACAGCAGTTACTTAATTGGAAGTACTCTATTTCATGCTCTTCGGATGGTTCATGCTAAAGCACGTGTATAGTGCATCAGGAAATGGCTCCCTTGTTGGGCGCTGTGGGTCTGCAGACACTTGGGGAAGAAGCACCACTCTTCAGTCGCTGTATCTTCGCGTGTTTTGTAAGGTACAGCCATCCCGACCCAACAGGCTTCACGCGATAGACGTTGTCTCAGCTTCATATGTTCTTAATCAGCTGAGAGAATGCACTCTGCAAAAGTATTTTTGCAAAACAAGGACCATTTCCCTACCTAAATTAATAAGCTCAGCCACCATGAAGCCAACAAGCCATGAGCAAAGTAACTTCCCTCATTCTGCCGATTGAAGGGGTGACGGCCGGGCTCAGTTCAGCCTCCCTGGATGCCCTGCTGTGTGTGCCCCTGTCCACACACAGGTTTCGACTACCACAAGGTCCCCAGTGCGTTTTAGAAATCCCATTTCGAGAATGTTTTGCTCTCGTTTGTAATGCAGAGATTCCTTCTCTAACTCCAAAGACTTTGATACTGTAAATCAATATCTGAATTTTTTTTTCATTCAATTTCCGAGGTAAAGAGAAGCAGGAAAAATGGGAGGGGGTTGTTTCCTCTTTCTGTCCAGGTGTTTGCTGTCTGTCTGATGCTCAGTGCTCTTTGGGAATCTTTCCTGATCACTACAAGCAAAAGAAAATTTCCACACTTGTGGCAAGCACTTGTGTATCTCTTGACCATGACACTCGATCCTCCACAGGACATGCTGTGTGCGCGTCCGTCTCCCTGAGCAGCTGAGCAGACGGCAGGACTGGGAGTCTGTGGCTATACATACAATTGAGCCTCACAGAGTTCCTAAAATATGGGTGGTCAGTATATATTTGTAGGATTTGGGGCCATTAATTTTCTCATTCCACCAAATTAAGCAGATGCCTAATGATCACAATACATTCATATGTTATCTCTGAAAAATTACACACCGTTTTTTTCTATAAATGACTCCAATTGTGTTGCTCACCAATCTCTTCTCGAGGTTTCTGGATGACCAAACAAATTTCCAGACACATGACCAGCTTGCCATCGGTGTTCCAGGGTCCCATGGCTGGTTTTGGTAGGGAGCAAAAGAGTTAGAACTTGAGGCATTTGAATCTATTCAACTGTTGTTTGTTTGCGGTGTTGAGAAGTGAGAAGTCAGCTCTCACAGTTACTGTAAATGTATGATGGATTATTCAAGTCACCGGGCCAACAGCTGTCCCAGCAGTCAGGAGGGTCTGGGTCTCACGGTCAGACGCCTTGCCCACTGTCCTTGCAGGGGTTCCCAGCTCTGTGCCCGCGGACCGAAGGCCTGGGCCACGCTGGGCGCACATGCTCATTTTTATTAGACCGCCTAACCTGGTTTCCAGAGCTGCAGCTGCCTTCAGCATCTCCCTCCTCCTCCTCCTCTTCCTTCTTTTTTTTCTTCTTCTGTAGCTGCTAAGGTCAACTTTTATGTACTGTTTTGTAAAGCAAATTTGTTTCAGATTTGTCACAATCACCACCAGATGTCAGCCACATTGGCTGAAGGTTTGCTCCGTGCCGACGACGAGGGCGCTGCGTGGCTGAGAGTCACTCTTTCACTCGACACCTGTCACCCTCCTGTGAGGTGGGTGCCATCATTGATGCCCACTCCGCAGCAGAAGACTGCGAACAGAGAGGTTCACTACCGTGTTCAGGGACACACAGCGAGGCAATAGCCAAGGTATGTACAGCACGTTCCACCTGGACGATTTTGGAAGGGAGTTCTAAGCGTATGAATTTGTCCTGCGTTATCCATCGTGTTATTGCCCTGTGTCAGCACAATAGTGAGCACCAACTGATCGGCCACAGACACTGAAGATGGGCGAGTGCGACCAGGCAGAATGTAGGGAAGGAATGAGGGAATGTCTTTCCTGAATTTGGGGGCACATGACATTCTAGAAGGGAGGGGTCATTGAAAGCTAATAGCTTACTAATATGTTTGAGAAGAGGATAGAAGCAAACGTGTTCCATACCAGCGATGCCCATTGTGAGCCTTCTTGCTAATACGGACAATTCTGTGCCTCCTTTCATGACAAAGCCTGCATGATCTCAGACCTTTCTGCCCATGTTAGAGGCCTTTGCACATTATTGGGGTCGTGTGATTCTTAGAATAGAGGAAAGTTCCCCAGAAATCATGAATTTAGGTCACAACCAGAAGAGGTGCATGAAATAAGCCAGCCAGGGGCAATGTATGAGGAGCGAGGTTGCGTCCCACTTGGACAGGTGACAGGTAGTTCTGTGATCACAGGGTCAGGGGGCGACTTTCATCTGACATGAGATATGGTTCTTTTATTACTCTGTCTAGGAAACTGTCTGGGATATACAAAGCTTTCCACAGTAAGAAATATACAAATTTGAGTAATGACATGAATACAGCTGAATTGGAAAAGTTTAGCTAATGTCAACATTTTTCTAAATTTAGCACTGTTCAAAACGTTTGCCAGTGTTCTCTGTATTTCTCAGCTAAGTCTTCTGGTTGCATAATTTATAGTATTTGTGTGTGCATGTGTGTGTGTGATGTGAAGATTTAGAAATCCTTAATTGAGTCCAAATTGCATTAAATCGTAATTATATATCTTCCATGTAACTATTTTTCCCCTCGTCTCAAGCCTCTTGACCTAGAGATTCATATTTCCTAACTTTGGATTTGAGAACTGCTGAAAGGAACTTTTTCATTGTAAGTGGTGGATTTGGAAGATTTCTCCTTAGATCCTTTTAACAGACTTGGAATTAGACAAACGCTCCCTTTAAAACTCTTTTATGCCAAATGGTCCTCCCTCTGTAGACTGCTTTTAGTTTTTAAACCACTTTTGTGTGCATTACTTCATTCTCTTTTTTATTCAGTGAATATTCTTAAAGTACAGAAAAAAATCCAAAGAACGATATAACAAACAGCCATGTTTTCACCACTCAGAATTAATGGCTCTGTGTCATATGTTTTTCTAAGTTTTCAAAAAAAAAAAAAAAAGATGCATTAAAGATGGACACCAGCAAGCAGGAGGCCCCCAGTCTTCATGGGAGGGAGGGGCAGGGCCTGAAGGAACAAAGGAAATAGACTGACCTGTTGATAAACAGTAAGCATTTCCACTTCTCTGGTCTCTTTTTGCCCTACTGGGCAACCCCAGCCAACCCTTCATATTTCGTCTTTAAGCCAGGCAACTGGCAGCCTGGGCCACTGAGAGTCCCTGGGGGTGGGGTGGGAGTTTCTACCCCAGCCCAGGACCCTCTACAGTGTATGGAGATCCCAAGGTGAGTGATTCTGAAGAGAATTCCCCAAAACACTGAACTTGATTTGTTTTCCCCCTTGCCTTCTCCTTAGTCTTCCCCAGCCAGACTTCCCTTAAAGGCATCCTAATCCAGGGCTGTGACAGAAGGACCAGGTGGGCCTCGTTTACCAGGATGCTGTAGGAGCAGCATCTGGGAAGGTCCAGTGCTTAGTGGGCATTATGCCCGAGAGTCTGGAAGGCAGTGGCTGCATTTACTCCCGTGGGAGGGCGTCGGGGCCGGGGAGACGCCCTCAGATGAGCGCCGTGATGTGTGTTCTCCTCCGTGATGTGTGTTCTCCACAGTGCGATGCTCATTTCTCCACCAAGCTGCAAGTGAGCAAGACAGGGGAGAGCGGTGCGTAGCCTTCTTGGAAACACCGCTCCTCCTGCTGAAAATGTGTTGCAGGCCGGGTGGGTCAGGGTGACCTAACCGGAAGGCAGGCTATTTCTGCTGGCAAAGGCAGGCCGAGGGCTTGTGAATGGGAGCCCAGTTAACGTGCCCCCGTCACCCCAGGGCACTGACTTGGCCTCGGCCTCAGAGCTGAGGCCATGGGGTGGCCCCAACAGGTGAAGAAAGCCAACAAGAGCGTGTCTGGGACGCCCCCCACCTCAGCTCCACATTGTGGACACTATGTACTAGCATCTCCCCACTGAGACCAACCTGCAAACGTCCGTTCCCCACTTCCTCCTGCGTCCACACTTCCACTGAGTAGAACAGCAGGGACAAAACCAGTCCCTGGGGGGAGGGACAGGCCTCCAGACTGCTACATTGTGCTCCAGTGTGAGGAGGTACACAAAGGTGAATCGAGGCTCACGTGGGGTCCTGGGGGCCACCCCACTTGCATGACATGTGTTGAGTTTTTATCTCGGCTGATCACAAACTTTTGTAGTTGATCTAAACCCCGAAAACGTTAGGCACGACGTTTTTCTCCATTTCCTTAAAATCCAAGTGGGTAATTGAAATCGGCCCTACTGTTTTGAACTTTCTGTGGGGAGCGAAGCCCAGCAGCCCATCTGTTGAGAAAATTTTTGAAAGACACGGAAGGTACATTATTCTTAGCCAAAAGGATTTCTCTTGGTATTTGAAATTATTCTCAGTCTTCCATCCTTTCTTCTCTTGGCCTCCCCAGTCCCCATGTTGTGACCATATGCCCAAGATACATGCTGTATGTGTTCCCTTTGCCTTACGTTAGGGCCAACGCAACTCCTCATCCGCTCACGGAGTTCCGCCCTCGTCACAGCTCATCCTAGTCTATAGAATGCAACAACATTGAAATTGGTAGATGCTCATTTCAATTATCTATCAGTATACGAATGAAAATAGATGGAGAGGTTACATAAACACTGCGGGTGTAAACATCTCTATTGTTGGGAATGGGAATCAGGCCAACCGCAGCCAGCCCAGGCCACCATCCCAGAAGGCTGATGTTTATGGCCACCAGTCATGCGGTCATTCCTTCCCCAGTTGGCCAGAGACTGCGTCTTTCTTCTCCTTTATCATCTTTATCCCCTACCTCCGTTCACCTTTTAAATTTGATCCTGGATTTCAATCAAGCTGTGTATGGGTTATGAGTTCATTTGATGACATACCTAATCTATTTGCAAATTATCATTTCCTATAATCAAAATATTTCAGAAAGTGGTAGTATATGCAAAACCATACAAATTATGATTCCTTATAATTTGAATGCTATAATGGACAAAAATTTTATAGATATTAATAAACATAATTAAAGATCTCTTCCCTGTTATTTTGAAGAAAATTTGGTGGAGTTATTTATAGGATTATAACAACTGAAGAGTATTTCATATATAAATATAGCACTCATTCTTTAACCAGATTGTCTTTTGGATGACATGGAAAGTTTACCCTGTTGGTGATGAGAAGTTTAAATGCTGAAATTCTGTTTTACCCACAATGCCTTGTTGACTCAGTGAGCTCACATGGTACTAATGATGCTTTTCATCGTGCCTATAGGTCTAGAGATAAAACTTGGAAACTCTGATGAGCCAAAGCCATTCATGACTTGTCTATTCCTTGGGCACTGAACAGTGTAACCATCCCTAGCAACAAGTGGAGGCTGGAAAGGTTGGGGACATTTTACCCTTCTTTGCATTCCAATTCAATATGCATGTATGGAATTCCTACCCACCAGCAGGTACAATAGGAAAAGCCAGTGACTCAGAGACCACAGGCTCAGCTCCCCCTCTTGGTTTCTTCTTCCAGTATGTGTCTTCCCCTTCTCCTTTCCTCTTTCCACCTCTGCCTTGCGGTCCATCTCCATATGTCTCTGCTTGCTTCTTGTTCTGCATGTCCAACTCTCCAGGAAGCAGTGGGCAGGCACCTCTTAGCCTCAGGAGCTACGTTCGACAAAGACGGCACTAAGTAAAACATTTAACCTTGATGGTTAAAAGCCACTTAAAATAGAGTTGAAACATGCCTTACTAGGCTTCCTTAGTGTGAATGGTCCACAGATAAAATTATAACAGAGTCTGAACAGTGTGTATGTTACCAGGAGAAATAATAGGTCCACCCAAAACCAAATCCACTTTTGCTTCTGAGTGACTGGTTTGACTTCCAAAGCACCAGCACTCACCAAATTTTTCTCTCTTCGTTGTTCCCATTTTCAGCTTAGTCAACTTGGGGTCTGACTCTATTTGCTGATTTTAGTTTCCTTGGAGAAGTGATGACAATAACACCAACAATCACGTATGACCAGGGTGCACCGTGGGGAGCCTCCCACCTAGAGCTCACATCAGTCCTGGCAAGTGGCCATGGTCACCATCCCCAGCTGAGGGGCCAGTGACAAGGACTCAACATTACCTTGACTCATGAGGCATATCCAGCCTCTATAAAAGCTTAAGAACAGGGCTCAGAGGGAAAGTGTTATTTGTCACTACTTTGGCTAATACATTTTACGTGGCTGATTCTCTGCGGTCCTTCTAGGTTTGCTGGTGACAGTGTGACCTTCAGTGGGGATGGCCAATCCATCATGCTTTGAACTTTTCACTTGGTTCCACGCTCATTTCATTTTTGCAAGAAAATCTTTGTCCACAGCCCTGTTTATGACTCACGAGGGAGCCTTGATCGGTATACCTCTGTAATTCATGGGAGGCCGGGTATGGGAGCAACTCCAAAATCAGGTGCAGATGGTCATCCAAAAAACTTACCTATCATTTTTCACCATTCTATTGGGTCAATAAAATGATCTATTTTTACCATATTTATAATAGACACCAAGTACTGTATTTGTAAAACTGAGTTCCTAAAAGAATCTAAGAAATGTCCTTAGCATCATATAGATTTTAGATCCGTCCATACCAGTAGAGTAGAAAGACATTTAACCTAGAAATTTTATTTGGTATATTATAAAGTATGGCTTATAAACATTGCCACCAGCTCTTCTAAGTTTCCAAACAGAGAAGATAATCTCCTAGGTTTTTGCTACTGAAAGCTTTGAGTAAATTCTCACAGCTTCTTCATGTCTTCTAAGAGCAGAAATTAAAAGCATTTAGTTATAGACAACTAAGTGAGCAAGCAAAAACCTTTACCAAATTCCAGATTATAATGAATTTTCTAATCACTCATTATCCTTAAATAATAATAATAATTGCTGATTTGGAAATGCAGGTTTCTGGAGGTTTGACTATAAAGGGTTTGTATCCAAATATTCAACCCAAAGCTTTGCATTGGGGATGTTCCCTGAAGGGAATGTGGCTCTCGGCTAATAATTCCATCTTGTCTCTTGCACTTTATAAGTAGAACAAAATTGGTCTGGACAGCATTTCTTATTCTTCAACTATGTGCAAAAAATGTGCATAGAAAATATGCCCAGAAGGACATATACAATCTTGTTAAAAATGGTTCTCACAGGCCTTGGAGGATGTGTAATTTCTAATTTTTGTTAAATGTTTCTATACAAAAATAAAATCATGTGTAACAGATAAAAATTGCAGATATGATTGATATGGTACTTAGATTACATTGTTAACTGACCAATATTTAGTGCCAATTCCTGAGGGATTAGGTTTAGTTATTTCCCCAAAGTGTAGTGTTGTGTGAGTGCACAAAATATCTTTGGATGGCTGCTTTCGAATTGACTCATGAATATCTCAGTTTCATGCATTAAGAAAAAAACAGCGAAAATATATTTACACAAAATTTAGAAATAATGGAAATGACAACACCCCCCCAAAAAAAATCAGGTATAATGCATTTGAGAAGGTTCTTCTGAGAATAGTAACTTCTCTGAATTTCAAGCAAGTGGTTGCTTTCGCATTTTATATAGAGTGTATCACATCACACTCTCATTATTTATATAAGATCAGGAGTGTATCCTATCACCCTGTTACTAAATCTATAAGATCAAGACTGTAATATGCTAGAGCACATTGAGTGGTGACCTCACCTGGCCTGTGTCTTGCAGAGTGACGGCAGTGCATTCACAGAGGGCACAGCTGGACTGGAGCCCTGAGGTGGGGCCAGCTCCACGAGAAGTGGCATCGATGCCCTGTGTTGCCCAGAGTAGCCGTGAGGGTGGGTAGAGTGGAAGGAGCTGAGGTCAGGGAGGTGAGCAGGGCCAAACGAAGCAGGTGGCTTCATTTCCTACAAGAGGAGATTTTATTTTATCCTAAAAAGCGATGGGAAGGAGTAGAGACAAATAGTCTTGCAGGCAAATCCCCATCATTTGTACAGATACTCTGCTTTCAGGCGGCAGAGCACAAAGCCCCACTCCGTAAGTGCGGGTTGTCCTTCCTGGCTCATTTCCAAAGAGCAGGGTATGGAAGGGGAAAGAACGTCCCACTTTACAGAAACCTGACTGAAAGGACCTCAGCCAGGCCATCCCAGCCAACACCAACGGTGATGAGTCCCACGGACAGCATGGCGCCCGGGTGTGAGGTGATGAGGAACGCGCTTCTCCTCTGCGGCCGAGAGCCCGTGACCCCAACCTCACCAGGAGAGAAACAGTAGACCAATCCCAACGGAGAGACGTTCTGCAAAACCCCTCCCAACCATCTCCTCCAGGCCAAAAACATGGAGAGTGGGAGAAGCCATCACAGCTGAGAGCAGCCCGAGGAGACAGGACATCTGGATGTCCTGTGGTGTGTTGAGCAGGATCCTGGGACATAACAATGACATTAGGTAAAAACTGAGGAAATCTGAAGGAAGTGTTTATCTGATAACAATGTGTCATATCGTCTTACAGTCGTGAAAAGCGCATCATACGACTGGGAGGGACCAGCGGTGGGGCTACGGGGGGCAGGGGATATGGAAACTAGCATCTTCGCAAATTTTCTTTAGATCTAAAATAATTATATATATATTTTTTAATTGTTAAAAAAGTGGTACAAAACCAGTAAGGAATTCAAGCATTGGAAACGCTGTGCTCAGACTTTTGCTGTGGACAAGAGGAGAAGCCAAGAGAGCGCTGGGTGGGTTTTCCAGGCGAGAAGGGGCGGCCCGGGGGTGCAGAAGAGACTGGGTTTGTGGTGTGTTTGGGGGTACAGGACCGAGTGGCCTTGCAGTTTGGAGGAGGGGCATGGGGGCAGAAGCCAATCTTCCGACAAGCTTCACTTTGCAGGGCCTGGGGGAAGCCCTGAAGAGAAAGCACACGCGCGGCTAGATAAACATTAACCGTGAATAAATCCAGCCAACAGATTATTTTAAAATATGTGTTATATCTTTCAATCTTTCCAGACACATCCTCACAAGGACCAGCACAGCCAGGGCTCAACGTAGACCCAGACCATGGCGGGGGTTTGGCAGGGAGGGCGTGTCCCGCGGCCTGGCTAGCGGCACTTCCCCTCCCGCTATGGTGACAACAGGCCTGGGGAGGAGCCCCTGCACACAAGCGTGGCCATCCCAGCCACGTGCCCACGCTCCGGCCTCCGTCCCTCCCAGGCCTGCCTAGTGGTGCGCACACTGGCTGCAGGATCCACCCCGGGTGGACCCAGAAAGGAATCCCATGCCGAGGTGAGAGGTAGATCTGGGTCCTTCTGGAACAAATTCTGGGGTCTTGTGTATGAGGTTAGCGTCTGGAAGAGGGGTGCATCCTCACCGCCTGGGCAGGGACAGAACTGGATGCCGCTAGAGTGAGGTCTTCGGAGACGCAGCGTGCAGGGACGGGCCCCTTTCAGCCACAGCGTGGAGGTAACTGGGAAGGTCAGAGGGCATGGTGTTTGCACTCACAGTGCTGGGGATGCGGGGTGAGGGGAGAGAGGTTCCTTTGTGCTCCTTACGTCTGAGAAACAGACACTTTTCCTGACGTTCCGCGTCTCACACCAGCATTTCAAATCAGTGTCTTGGCTTCTTTATCTACGGGGGAAACAGTAACATTCTCTTTTCTCACCTCCTTACATTGGGAAGTCCGAATCATTGGCACCTGTTGGTTCTCTGGGGAGAAAACAGGCGTTTTCAGAGCAGGATACATAGGATGATCTCCTCCCGTCGTCTAAACGTACAAACTCATCAAGGACTAAGTCCGGGGACGTCCGGGATGCCGTGACGACCACAGCTCGTTCTGCAAGGTGGCACGCTCGAACTTCGCTGAGAGAGTCGACCGTTAGAGCTCTCATCCCAAGGGGAAAGGAAACAAAGCATTTCTTATCTCTGTGTGTATCTGTGTGAGGTGGTGGGTGTTGGGGGAGCTCACGGTGGCCTCCCCTTTACAGGCCACGTCAGCCCCGTCCACGCACACGGCGCAGCGGTCCTGACATCAGTCACACCGTGAGGGGAGGAGGAACACCCCCAACGCCAGTGCCCCCCTTCCCTCACCGCACGCCAGAAGGAGAGACACGGCCTAGGAAGCCCCGGTGCTCCCCGTTTTCTGGCGCTGGCTATCCCACGGGCAGGAACATGGGCCAAACAAACAAAACACAGTAAATCGAAAGTAAGGGAAACACAGAAGTTGAGTTTTTGACTTTTTTTAGTTAAAATTGTTACCTTATAATGTCACCGTGGAAAAGTGTTTTGTGTGGGCACCTGGGTGGCTCAGTTGGTTAAGCGACTGCCTTCGGCTCGGGTCATGATCCCAGGGTCCTGGGATCGAGTCCCACGTCGGGCTCCCTGCTCAGCGGGGAGCCTGCTTCTCCCTCTGACTCTCCCCCCTCTCATTTGCTCTCTCTCTGTCTTGTTCTTTCTCTCTCAAATAAATAAATAAAATCTTTAAAAAAAAAAGAAAAGTGTTTTGTGAGTTTTACACTTTAACTCAGGTAGAGAGTAGTGTAAAAGGCATTATGGGGCCTTTCATCACAAAGAAAACCACAGAGTCACTCAGGATTGCGGGACAGTGGCCACGAGGGGGGGGACCTGGACCAGATGTGCGCACCGTGTTCACCAGGAGCTTCCTGTGGCCTGTGGCCCCCGTTCCTGGGGTCACCATCCCACCTCCACCCTGAGGACAGGGGGAACTGGCGGCGTCCCGACTCAGCCGCCCTCATGGTCCTTAAAACTCCTTGTCCAGGAAGGGCAGTGTGAGCTCCTGAGATTAAAGCAGCATCCAGGAGAATCTTGAGGACCTGGGAGGCTCTGTTGCAAAAACAAGTCTCTGGAAGAAGGGTTGTCCCCGTCCTCCGGCCTGCAGCGTGGGTCTTGCCAAACTCTGCTGATGCCTGAAGCAAGCACACTGAAATTTCCAGTGCAGTTCATACTTAACACCGCTCGACAATCAGGCACACGGACACCACTGTGCCCATTTCATCGAGGAGACAGTAAAGGTCATTTAGCGGTTTCAAGGTCACATAATTAATGAACTTCAGGATGGCATGAAAGCTTAAAATCCACAGTTTAAACGCTGCACTGCCCTGCCCCCTCTTGCTGAACAGGGATGCCTGGTTCTACGATTCCGGGCTTCTGTCAACTTACATTTGGCTTTGTTCTGGCTTCTAAAGCATTCAGGCAGACACTCGCCAGATGGGCGATAGGAAAATAAAAGCATAACCCGCTAGAAAACAGTGATAGGTCCCTTTGTGGAATAAGGACTATAATCTTTTATTTATTAAGATGTTATGTTAAATATTTGAAGAGATCAACATTTAATTTAAAAAAAATAATCTGTCAAGTTTGAAATGAGCTCATGGATTACAGACTTCCACTGAAATAATGTCAGAACATCTACCGTACCTTTTGGATGGAATCACAACTTTACCTGCTTGTTATTAAACTTGGTTTCGCAGACGTTAAAGGTAGTAACCTCAGAATCACCCACATTTCAGCTCCTCCCATAAAGAAGTGGAATCTGTCTTCGGGAGCCTTGGACCTAGTTCGGACGTCTGACTTGGAGCAGATGTTCCCTCGATGCTGGGCGTAGGTAGCAAGAGTCCTTGAAGCTTCTGGCTCTTGAAACCAACCTCCAGGAAAGACGGCTCAGCCTGTTCTTCCAGACACACGTGTCCCATCCACAGCCAGCACCACACCTGACAGGTGCGTGAGGCCCCCGAGGAGCATCTGGTCTCAGGCGAGCCACCAGACGTGTGACCCCAGGTGACACCAGCAAACTCTCCAGCAGATCGCACCCCAAACTGCTAACCCAGAAGGTCCTAAGCAAAAAAATGGTCATTTCCAGCTAAGGTATTTCTGTGGGATGCTACACTGCAATCGATAGTGGACACTTTAAGTAACTGTAATATTGTGTATGTTATGTTAAGCATTTGTAAGTCGTGATTATTGGCTGGCATTGCAGCAAGAGAAAAATACCAAAACTTGGAGTGACTTTGACTTAATAGCAGGACGATCTTATAAATCCCACCCACCCCTACTTTTATGGCCCTGTTTTTCATCAGTGAGTGGGAATCATATGGACTAGAAGGACCAATTCTGGTTGAATGTTTATTATATCCCTTCCCTAGGGAGAGAGATGCCAGAAAACCTTCATTCCATCTTTGAATTTGGCCATGTCAGAGCTCTAGGCATGGACCCCTGAAATTATTTGATGCCAGGCCCCCTGATGTGGGGTGGGGTCTCTGGTCTGGGAAGGGCAGTCTGACACGAATTCCTTTCTGGGCTATAGTGCTTTTTCTCTAGTTCCTCCCACTAACTATATTCTAGCTCCCTGGATGACAAGATCTCTTTCGCATCCCACTGTAAATTTCTGAGCGCCAGATCTCTATGAAAACAGGTTTCCAGCTTTTTTCTTAACCTTGGTTGTTGATTTGTACCAAGAGGCTCACTGATTCCACAATTCATAAAAACATGTCCACGATCTCAAAGGCAATTTTTACCATCCTAGATTCCTAGTTTTCTGTTCAAATTACATCATTCCTCTCCTTGTTGTTGTCTTGTGCATGTTTACAGACATGCTAGACAACGATAGGTTACTGTGTCTCAACATCGTAGATTCCAAAGTTCTTGCTTTTAATTCACACCAACCCCACAAGAACATGCCTGGCCATGAACATTATCTTGGTGAGATGTTGCTTAGCCCGAAAGATCTCAAGATCTCTCCTCCTTATGGCAATATTGAATAATGAGTGCTTACTGAATGTTTATCCGTTTCCACTTATGTAGGCCACTAACATGTTCTTCACTTCAAATAACAGAATTTCTTTAAATTAAGAAGAAGATCACATGAATTGGAAGACTTCGTCTGCAAACAGAACACATACAAATGGACAATAGCCTGCCTGTCTACAAAGCAGAACCCTGACACACAACTTCTGTAGCTACCATCCCGGAGGCCCAACCATTGCCCCTGCAGCAGTCGGCCTGAACAAAGTCAGGCCTCTGTCAGTGACTGCCACTTGCTCCATTATTTGCCTGTGCTTCCAACCCAGGACCAACCAGAGGAAGCCGAATATGCCCCCCAAGCAATCACAGGATGCCTTGCTTCCAGCTTACTGCGTACAACTCCCCCATTCCATCAGCCT
>NW_022589720.1:3050020-3096883 GCF_004348235.1 Phoca vitulina
TGCTATAAACATCGGGGTGCACGTAGCCTTTCGGGTCCCTACTTTTGTATCTTTGGGGTAAATACCCAGTAGTGCAATTGCTGGATCATATGGTAGCTCTATTTTCAACTTTCTGAGGAACTTCCATACTGTTTTCCAGAGTGGCTGCACCAGCTTGCATTCCCACCAACAGTGTAGGAGGGTTCCCCTTTCTCTGCATCCCCGTAAATGGCTGTTTCTTATTCTCATTTGGGTAGTCTTTGTTATTTCCTCAACTCTCTTAGGGAAAAACCACAGGTGATGGGATGTCTTTCCTTGCCTGGCTCCTGCTGCAATGAAAGGAGAAACAGGCTGGCTTACGTCCTGTGGGGTGGGTCTGGGTGGGGAGTGGACGTGTTGCCTGCCCTGTGCCCAGGCCAGCCTCCCCACCTCATGGGAGACGAGGCATTGACAGCTCCACTAATTCTCCAAAAGGCAAGCGCACCTCCCGATCAGTCCCACGGACAGCGACTTGTTTCTGTTGAGGGATCTTCCCTGTTGTCAGTGTGACGTTGGTACAGATACCGATCAGGATATAATTATTATGATGAGGGGTTTGGTCCCCTCCTGCACTGGCAACGTGCTGCTGGGTTACTGCGTGATCCAGGAAGGACGGCAGCCCTCTCCAAGCAGCTTCAGACCACATCTGTCCTCGGACAAAGGAACAAAGTCCATCCCAGCCCGGCACTCTCACACGGAAGGAGACCAGGGCGTGCAGCATTTTCTAGAGCAGGGCGTCTGCATGTGTCCTCCTGTCTGATTGGTGGGTGTTCACACAGGAAAGCAGAGAACAGTCAAGAGGGTTGTGGATAATGAACTGTTCGGGCAGAAAATGGTATAAAGGTAAATGTCTACCTCTTCAGGATCCGGGGCTGGTGTTGAACACATTTCTGCCATGGCTATCATTGTTGGACCAAAAACATGTTTTTTTTTTTTTAAATTGCATGAGGTCGTGGTACAAATTTTCTGAACTCTGAAAAGGATTTGAAAGGGTGTGCCATTTGGCGACCGCCACCATCACATGAAGCAGCAAGAAGAATCGTGAAGTTTCCAGCAGCCACAGAAGGCAAAGGGAGCCTTGCCCTCACCGTCCTCAGCGTTCCGGATCTTTTAGTCTTCCGTGCTACGGGAAGGGCTGTGGGCTCAGGTCAGCTCCAGACGGAGCTGCCGTTCTTGCAAAGCTTCCTGCCTGTGGCAAAGCAACCTAGGAAATTCAAACTAGGGACCAGTTTTTAACATACAATGGTGTTATATACATCTCACCCATCACAAGAGGTACTTAGAACTTACGTTAGAAAAACACAGTTTAACTTTCTAAGCAAAGGGAAGTCTGGCCCCTCATTATGGATGGGGGAGGGGGAAGTTACATCAGTTTAAAGTGGGAGATTTTCCTTGACGCGGACAGCAACAAGTACCTTCTGGGTCATGCCGGGTGAGAAAGACACAGGGGGCCACAGGGGCCAGAATCTATTTCCGTGTCATGCCGGGTGAGAAAGACACAGGGGGCCACAGGGGCCAGAATCTATTTCCGTGTCATGCCGGGTAAGAAAGACGCAAGAGGGCGGGCGCCTGGGTGACTCAGTCGTTAAGCATCTGCCTTCAGCTCAGGTCATGGTCCCAGGGTTCTGGGATCAAGCCCCACATCGAGCTCCCTGCTCAGCGGGAAGCCTGCTTCTCCCTCTCTCACTCCCCCTGCTTGTGTTCCCTCTCTCGCTGTGTCTCTCTGTCAAGTAAATAAATAAAAATTTTAAAAAAAAAAAAAAAGAAAAGAAAGACACAAGGGACCAGAGAGGCCAAAATCTATTTCCGTGATAATTTTCATCTGATCCTATTTCTATGCATATTGAATTTATACAGCACTTCCCCGTAAGAATGGGATTTACAAAAAGGAAAAGAAGGAGGAGGAGAGGAAGGAGACCCCCATCCATGGGATTCATTCAAGGTGGAGGAGCTGTTGGTGAAAGCCCCTGGAGAGGCAAGAGGCATGTCACCGGAAGGCACAGGGACAGCCAGCTAGGGTGAAGCTAGCCGTTCACACATTTGACACAATTGTCCCGTTACCGTTTATTTGAAAGGCCTGTTTCTCTGTCTTCATTCTTTTTGACTCTGGCTGAGTCTGACTTCCCCAGGATGACAAAGGGAACCCGCCCTGTGGGACATTAGTCTCCATACGGCCATGACATCTAACCCAAAATTGAGTCTGTTAGCAGCAGAGATCCAGGACAACATGGGCAAGAAAATGGGGAAGGCCATTTTTAGTGAAAAAACCGTGACTTTTAATCTTGTTTAAAAAGGGAGGGGAGTGTAGGAGACAAAGAATTAAATGCCTAAGAGAACTCTGGTCTAAACAAAGTCTGTTTTAAAATCACATCCTCTGAGAAGTTCAGTGTCCACATTTGTCCTAGCTCGTTCACACTTAGTTTGTTTCTGCGTGCTTTCTGAACTGTCTTTAATCAATTTATTAATCAAGGCTATAGTCATATTTCTTATCACCTTTTGGGTCTGTTCTTATGGTATTGTGCAAATATTTTGTTGTAAATGATCCCTGTGTGAAGAAGACCTTCCATCTGAACATCTGACTAAACCCAAAGATAAGGAAGAACAAAGTTTATAACAAGCACAATAATATTTTCCGGCTCCTTCTGGGGCACTCAGCTGCAGCCTTGATTCCCACCGGCGTCTGAGGTGCTATTGTGTGTGCAGCATTAACACAATGAAGAGAAAAGAAAATGCAGTTACGAGGCATTCATATTTCTAGGAAAAATCACAATCCATTCAAGAAGTTGTTAACTAAGAAGCACTTAATAGTATTTGCCCACTTAATAGTACAAAATTGTCATATGTGATCATCATGAACTACTTCATAAAACACATTAACTGTTGCATTGCTTCTAACGAATCACTGTAGCGCTTTCTATTCTAAAAAGGAATCTAGTATCTCCCCTCTGGTTGCCTGTCTTCCTTGAATTTCTAAGAGCTCTGAGTGTTTATGCAAAGCCTATGAGAGTCAACTGTTCATACCCAAAGAGAGAACACTGAGGTACCATTAAGTCATTGATGAGTTTGACCCTTTATGCCTTTGGTATCTGTCTTAGAAGCGGACTCTGAACAACGTTAGGCGCAGCTCCCTTGAGACCCCTGGGGTGCAGGCCTACATGCATTCTCGTGATTATTGGTGAAAGAGGATCAATTCTTCTCCAACTTGCTTAAATTGGATGAACACAATTGACCCATGCTTTGGTCCTAGTGGCTCCATTTCTTGGTGACTCATTTCCAGCTCACAATCAGACCAAGAGCCCCAAATAAAGGTAGAATTTAGATATTATTCACTCCTGGATATTCCACTATTATTTCCTTTCCCCTCATTGTGATCCCCACCCTGGAGTTCTCTAGCCCCTCTAGTTTTTAAACCATGAAAACACAAAATATAAGCTTTTACCTTCTTTTCCTGGACCATGGGCTACTGCCAATGTTCAAATGGGAAATTTTCCTGGGAGATTCCTTTGGACCCTGAACTCTCCCTCTGAAGGAAACTGACACAGTGCGGGTGACCTAGCCTCCTGAGCATGCTTTCCCAAGTGCTTCCCTCTACCAAAATCAATGATGTCAAGAAGAATTTACAGCATCATACCCCAGAAAGAACGAAAAATGTACATACATCTTCAAAGCATGGTGGGAGGTAGAGCTGTGTGGATTTAGTATAGAGAGCTCAAGTGTATTTGGCCATCACCTTAGGTATTGTTAACAAGTATTGGGTAGAAATGACTAGTTGCAAGGTTTTGTGAAATGAAACATTCTACGAGATAGAAAAATTCCTAGAATTATCTTTGTCGCTCAAGAGCATTAACAAGCAAGTCATTATAGATTCTTTGTGTTTTTTCAAGAAAAAAAATAATCTGGCACCAACAAATTCTGGAGATCCTATTGTGCAACATATTCCCATCTTCCCTTTTTGTTCCATGTTGGCACATTGGTCCCTTGAACCTGTCAGTGGAAGGGGTATGTTCAGCAGAGAAGTCAGCAAATATTAAGAATCAGCATTTGTTTTTCTCTTTCCAATGAGCATGTCATGAAACATGCTCCAGCTGGTTGTTCCCTACACAGCAAAATGGCTTAGAGCTGTACCAGCTGGGCAAATGTGTGTTCAGGAAGGAGTAAGAGCAGAGGTTTAAGGAGGAAGTCTCTTAGATATAACACTGTAGCAGCATTGAAGTTTCTTATGTAAAGTGGTAGAAGATAGTGTAGTGTAACTCCAAGTGGACAGGAAGAAAATCCAGAAATACTGGAAAACTCTGCAATTAGTTCAGTTAAAAGAGATCATGTCACAATAATATTCTCAAAAGAATATTTTTTAAAGGACATTTTCAGACAAAGCAAACATTTATTTTAATGTGTAATTTCTCAGCTGTGAACATATAGCTATATTCTAAGTAGAATTTATAAAGAGGAAACTGCCTTTGACAAGGTTGTTAAAATATATAAATATTTGGTAATGTTGTTGAATTAAGTTGTTCATATATTACTTCTAGTAAATTTTAAGAAAGTAAGAGTTAAATTATTAAAAGCAAACACCAACATCTAGAGTGTCCAGATTCATCAGTGTATGGAATATAAATGGCTAAAATGACTTTTGCAAAGAATGAAGGGGGAAAAATCGGAGGGGGAGAAGAACCATGAGAGACGATGGACTCTGAAAAACAAACTGAGGGTTCTAGAGGGGAGGGGGGTGGGAGGATGGGTTAGCCTGGTGATGGGTATTAAAGAGGGCACGTTCTGCATGGAGCACTGGGTGTTATGCACAAACAATGAATCATGGAACACTACATCAAAAACTAATGATGTAATGTATGGTGATTAACATAACAATAAAAATTAAAAAATAAATAAATAAAATGACTTCTGCAATAAGAGAAACAGGTAATTTTTCTGTTGCAATAATAATGCGTGTAATGGATATTAAATTTGCCTGTCTACATTATCTAACAATCTTCACAAAATCCCATTGGTAACTGATCATAATTCTACAGGTAAAACTGAGTTCAACAGGGTTTAAATTGACTAAGGGTACCAGACAGCACAATTTGGTATAGAATCTACTTTTTGACGGCTCCATTATTAAAGGAGCAAAATGATAGTGAACTGTTTGTAATGTAACTTGAAGTCAGTTCAAAAATCTATTTTGTGTTTGTAGTGGATTAAATAATTTAATAATGTAATTGACAAGGTTCTCTTTACTTACCTGAATAAAAATAAATAATAAAATAGGCAATGTTACAGTACAAATACCAACTGGACTATTTGCTCATAGAATATTTAATTTAGTCCAAACCCAATGTTTTAATCAAAATTTCCCTTAGATTTCAATTTGCAGATATTACTGAAGAAAATACAATGTTGGTGTCAAATTTATAAAACCCATGCAGACAGGCCTTCTTGCACTAAAGAATGTTGTAATGCAAGTCCAATTTTATATATTTATAAATATATATAAATTTATAAATTTATAAATATATATATAGGCATTGAAATATGGAAATGTCTTGAAAATTAGAATGTATTTAAAACTAAGAATTTACTGGCATCATTAAATAATAAATGGATTTAAGTAAAGTAAGAGAGAGAAGATAAAATACTATTTTGGGGGAGATATCAGTTGCAGGGTCAACTGTGAAGATTTTGGTTAATAGATAATTTGCTAGGAAATTTATAAACTTCCAAAATATATAAATTTTAATAAAAGTTATGAATTTCTAAAAATTATAAACTGACTCAAGAAAAACAAGCATTCTTAAAAGGTAATATAACTATTCAATAAATTGAAATGAAGACTAGAATCTAATACGCAGAAAATCAGTAGGTGAGCGTAACAATACCATCACTCAACTGGATACAACTGACATCTACAGACTCCCATATCCAACAGCAGAATACACATTCTTCTCAAGTTGATGTGGATGATTCCCTAAGATAGACCACATTTGTGGCCATAAAAGACACCTTAACAAGTTTAAAAAAAAACGAGCGTTATACAATGTCTTCTTCAGACTGTAATTGAATTAAACTAGAGATCAATAAAAGAAAGGTAACTGGAAAATCCTAAGATACATGGAGATTAAACAACACACATCTAAATAAGACATGGGTCAAAGAAGAAATAACAAAAGCAATTTGAAAACATTCTGATTTAAATAAAAATGAAATACAACTGAGCAACATTTGTGGGATGCAGTGAAAGCAGTGACTATAAAGAAATTTATAACATGAAATACACATACTAGAAAAGAAGAAAGGTCTAAAATAAATAGTCTATGTTTTGATTTTAGGAAACTAGGAAAAGAAGAGCAAATTAAATCCAAAGAGATAATAAGAATTAGAGCATAAATCAATGAAATTGAAAATGGGAAATCAATTGAGATAATTACCTAAACAAAAAACTTACTTTTTTTGAAAGAACAATAAAATTAATAAGCCTCTATTCAAGCTAACTAAGAAAAAGAGAGAGAGAGAAAGAGGTGGGAGACACAAATTATTAATAGAAGAAATGAAAGAAGGGACACCAGTACAGATCCTATGGAAATTAAAAGGATAATAGAGGAATATTTTTTTCTGCTTTTTTTATTATTATGTTATGTTAATCACCATACATTACATCATTAGTTTTTGATGTAGTGTTCCATGATTCATTGTTTACATATAACACCCAGTGCTCCATGCAGAACATGCCCTCTTTAATACCCATCACCAGGCTAACCCATCCTCCCACCCCCTCCCCTCTAAAACCCTCAGTTTGTCTTTCAGAGTCCATCGTCTCTCATGGTTCATCTCCCCCTTTGATTATCCCCCCTTCTTTCTTCCTCTCCTGCTATCTTCTTCTTCTTCTTTTTTTTAAAACATATAATGTATTATTTGTTTCAGAGGTACAGATCTGTGATTCAACAGTCTTGCATAATTCACAGCGCTCACCATAGCACATACCCTCCCCAATGTCTATCACCCAGCCACCCCATCCCTCCCACCTCCCACCACTCCAGCAACCCTCAGTTTGTTTCCTGAGATTAAGAATTCCTCATATCAGTGAGGTCATATGATACATGTCTTTTTCTGATTGACTTATTTGGCTCAGCATAAGGCCCTCCAGTTCCATCCATATCATTGCAAATGGCAAGATCTCATTCCTTTTGATGGCTGCATAATATTCCATTGTATATATATACCACATCTTCTTTATCCATTTGTCTGTCGATGGACATGTTGGCTCTTTCCACAGTTTGGCTATTGTGGACATTGTTGCTATAAACATCAGGGTGCAAGTACCCCTTCGGATCCCTACATTTGTATCTTTGGGGTAAATACCCAGTAGTGCAATTGCTGGATCGTATGGTAGCTCGGATAATAGAGGAATATTAAGAACAGCTCTGTCCTCACAAATTTGATACCTTAGATGAAACAGACCAATTACCTGAAAGATACCATTTGCCAAAACTTACACAAGATAAAGAGACAATCTGAACAAGCCTATATTTATCCAAGAAATTGAATCAATAATTAATAACCTTCTGAAAGAGAAAACACCAAGTCCAGATGGATTCTATAGGTGAATTCTATCACACATTTAAGGAAGAAATTGCACCAACTTTTTATAATCTCTTTCAGAGGATAGAATCAGAGGGAATAATTCCTAACTCATTCTATGAGGCCAGCAGCACCCTAACACCAGAACCAGACAAACACATTACAAGAAAAACAAATACATATTCTCTTTCATGAACATAGATGCACAAATTCTCAATGAAATATTAGAAAATTGAATTAATAAAGTATAAAAAGAATTATACACATGACCAAGTGGGATTTATCCCTGGTATGCAGGACTGGTTCAGCATTAGGAAATCAGTTCCTGTAAGCCATTGCATCAGAGACTAAAGAAGAAAAACAGTATGATCATATTAATAGATGCAGAAAAAAATATTGACATCATCCAAAACTCACTTACAATAAAAACTCTCAGTAAACTAGGGTTAGAGAGTAATTTTCTCAAATTGGTATAAAATATCTACCAAAACAAATCAAAACAAAACAAAACAAAACAAAAAACTATAACTAACAGCATAATTAATGATGAGAAACTTGAATATGTATTTTTTACTGTCTCTGCACTTCTGCCTTTTCCAGAATGTTGTATACTTGGAATCATACAGTATGTAGCTTTTTTCTTTCTTTCTTTTTTTTTTATAACACTGTCTTCTTTTCCTTAGTAATATGTATTTAAGGTTCTTACCTGTCTTTTCATGACTTGATAGTGCATTTCTTTTTAGCACTGAATAATATCCTATTGTCTGGACATACCACAGTTTATTTGCCCATTCCATTCATTTACTGAACCACATCTTGGTTGCTCCCAAGTTTTGGCAATTATGCATAAACTACAAATAACAATGTGCAGGTTTGGGTGTGGACATGAATTTCTAGCTCCTCTGGGTAAGTAACAGGGAGTGTGATTGCTGGATTGTACAGTAGGAGTATGTTTAGTGTTGTAAGAAGTCACCAAACTGTCCGACGAAGCAGCTGTGCCATGCTGCATTCCCACCAGCGATGACTGAGCGTTCCTATTGCTCCATATCCTCACCAGCACTTGATTGTCAGTGTTCTGGATTTGGGCCGTTTTACTAGGTGAGTAGTGGTATCTCACTGACGTTTTAATTTGCAATTGTCAGATGACATAAGATGGGGAGCATCTTTTCATATGCTTGTTTGCCTTCTGTATGTCTTCTTTGGTGAAATGCTTGTTAGTCTTTGGCACATTTTTTTTAATTGCATTGTTTGTTTTCTTATTGTTGAGTTTCAAGTGTTCTTTGTATATTTTGAAGAACACTTCTTTATCAGATATATATTTTGCAAATATTTTCTCCCATTCTGTGGCTGCTTGTCTTCTCATTCTCTCAACATTGACTTTTGCAGAAAGAAATTTTAAATGTTAATTAAGTCGAGCTTAACAAGTATTTCTTTTATAGATGTGCCTTTGGTGTTTTATCTACAATGTCTCATGGGTCATCTACTTCGTTTCTTACTTTATCTTCTAGGAGTTGTATTAGTTTTGCATTTTACAGTTAGGTCTGTAGTCCACTTTGAGTTGGTCTTTGTCAACGGTGTAAGGTCTGTCTCTAGATTTTTTTCTTTTCTTGAGGATGGGCAACTCACTTGTTGCTGTTGAGAAGCAATAGTTTCCTCTGGGGAGGGGGGAACACTGTGTTACAAGAGGTGTCTCTGGTGGAGATGAAATATGGCTGTCCGTATGGGGGTGACAGGCCAGGCTGTGTGGTTACTGCATGTTAACTCATTTCTTCCATCCCTCTCTTTCTGTGAGTAACACTCACCATCCTCATCTTTTTAAAACATCTATTTTCAACACATTTATACTCTAAGAAAAGCTTATCACACAGACTATTAACTTACTCACCATCTAAACCTAACACATCGTATGAGCTTTTCTTATTGTTATATTCATTTGTTTACTTTGTCTCTAAGGCAGAATTGAACATTCTCCACTAACGCATCAAGAACACAAACACATATTTATCAATACAATAGAATAAAGAATCCAGAGACAGAACTGCACAGGTATGAATACTTGGTATACGATGGAGGCCCTGCAGATGAGTGGGGGGAAAAAAGAGGATTATTTAATAAGTGGAACTGAGAAATTGATTTGGCATAAAGAAAAAACATATTGGGATTCCTACATCGTATGATACATAAAAAATAACTCCAGATAACTCCAGATAGGTTAAGAACTTAGGTATTTAAAAAAGGAAATTTTTAAAATCTTGATAAAATACGGGTCAATATCTTTTAGACCTTGATGTTGGAAAGTATTTCCTAACAATATACAAAAAGTATTAACTATAAAAGAAAAGAATAGTCAATTTGACTATAAAGTAAAACTTCTGTATAGTAAAAGGTACCTTAAACAAAATGAAAAGAAGTTACAAACTCTAAAAAGTTTTTTGCAATACATATAATGAATAAGACTTTGGAATCAAGAACGTATAAAGAAGGTCTACAAATGTATAAGAAAATACAAATCAGCGACACCTGGGTGGCTCAGATGGTTAAGCGTCTGCCTTCGGCTCAGGTCATAATCCCAGGGTCCTGGGATCAAGTCCCATATTGGGCTCCTTGCCTGCTTCTCCCTCTGCTTGCCACTCCCCCTGCTTGTGCTCGCTTTCTCTCCCTCTGACAAATAAATAAAATCTTTAAAAAAAAAGAAAAGAAAATACAAATCAGCTAAATGTGGGAAAAATATGTGAATAAACATTTCACAGAAAAAGAAAGCAAATGGCCAATAAACACATAAAAATAAGTTTAACATGATGAATGGAGGAAAATACAAACCAAGACTTAAATGAAATAACATTTAAACCGATTTTATTGCTGAAAATTAAGAAGTCTCCAAGAAAATATAGATCAAGAAACTTCTTGTATTATGTCACCAATAATCATGGCAATTGGTGCCATCTCTTGGCAGAAGCACTTGGCACGATTTCCTCTGGTTGACCACTCACGTATTTTTTTTATTATTATTTTTTAAATGTTTTTATTGTTATGTTAATCCCCATACATTACATCATTAGTTTTAGATGTAGCGTTCCATGATTCATTGTTTGTGCATAACACCCAGTGCTCCATGCAGAACGTGCCCTCCTCAATACCCATCACCAGGCTAACCCATCCTCCCACCCCCTCCCCTCTAGAACCCTCAGTTTGTTTTTCAGAGTCCATCTTCTCTCATGGTTCGTCTACCCCTCCGATTTCCCCCCCCCTTCGACCATTCACGTATTTTGTGGCCAACAGTCCCACTGTCAGGAACACGTCCACGGGAAGCTCTTACACTAGAGAGGTGTACACCCTCATGCACTGTTTAGAGTAGTGTTGGCCTGGAGATTACCCAAATACCCATCAACCAGAGAATCAATAAACGCATTGTGATGTCTTTACATCATGGGATATTTGATACCAGTCAAAACCAATTAATACACTAGCCCACAACAAAGTGGGTGAATTTAAAGCCCAACACATTCTTGGTCAGTTAATTTTATATGTCAACTTTGTTAGACCTTGGTGCCCAGCTGTTTGGTCTTATTGGGAAGGTAGTTTTAGCTGTGATAAACATTTAAATCAGTAGACCCTGAGTAAAGAACAATAGCCTCCATAATGGGGGTGGGCCTCATCCAATCACCTGAAGGCCTGAAGAACAAAAGCAAGTTTCTTCTCAAGACTAACTCAGAAACCTAGCTTGAGTGTCCAGTCTGTGGCCTTGCAGAAGTCACAGCCATAAGTGAATCATCATCTCTCATTTGAATTGCCAGTCTGCCCACCTGCCACACAAATTCCAGACTAGCCAGCCCCCATAATCCCATGGGAATTCATGAAAATATGTCTCTCTCTGTCTCCTCGCTCTTTCTGTCTCTATCTCTCTCCTTTTTTGTCTCTCTGGTGCCTAATACAATCAATGATAGACACACATTTGGCAAAATAGTTTTGATAAGTTAAAAGACCCTAAATATATTTATAACTATCGGAATACATATGGTTGCAATCAAACGTTAAGGAAAGGAAAGGCAGAGACTGATGAACGTGAGGTAAGAGATGGTTGCTTTCAGGGGTATGGGGAAGCGGAGGGTAAGGATGGACAGGGGCTGCTGGGTCCATGGAAGGTGCTGTCAGATTCGCACTTGCTTTTTGAGCGAGGGTTCAGAGAACTAGTTACATTATTACAATACTGGACTAAAGACCTTAGTAAAAGCAGACAGTCACGGACAGCTGAGAGTGCACCTGACCCTGTTCTCTGCATCTGAGGTCCATTTCAGAAGAACGAAGTAGGTATAGTAGCGTACAAAGCAACATGGGTGGGTTTCTGGCACCTGAGGATGGAGACTGGGAGAGGAAACGTGAGAGAGACTCACGCTGAGAAAGATGCGCTTTTCAACCGTGAAGCTCATTTCTCAAAATTGTCTGTCAGGTACACGGAAGCAGGATGAACTTTCCAAACCTTGACTGCACCCTGGAGTCACCTGAGAAGCGGAAGATCCTGGAGCCTCATCCCCACATACTAGAATTTAATCGGTCTTGGGTGTGGCGTAGGCCTCCACGTATTTTAAAAACCTCCATGTGTTTCTAGGAAGCAGCTGAGGTTTGAGACTCGCTAGGAAAGAAGCTCCATGTTATTTGGGTGATGCTCGGGCAACCTCTTAGTTTTAAGCAGCTGAGGAAGTTGAACAGATTTGCTCTGTGGGAAGAATGCTCCAAGAGCTAAGTAGGGGACGGGCGTTTTAGGGTCGACGCTGGAGGTCAAGGAGCAGATTGGAGGTGGCCTTCTCTGTGGAGTAGAGAACAGGGGGCATATCTGAGGGGGAGAGAGGGAACTCAGTCTGCTGGCCCGAGTGCAGAGGCAGAGAGGGAGGGAGCCCCAGGCTTCCCATGGGTCTGGGAGGACCCAGGATCCAGACTTGTGATGACGTGGGTCGTGGTCCACTGCGGGGTAGGTCAAGGAAGAGGAATCCTTGGCTTTTTGATATGTTGCCTTTGGAGGCCCTGAGAATTGTTCTTGGACGAATCATGTTGGCTGCGGGAAAAGATTATTGTTTCTTTGGGGCGGCTGGAGGCTTGATTCCAGGGAGAGGAGCCAGGGGAATAGCGATAGTGATGTTTGCCTTTCCTGAAAGGTTTGTCTGCTCTGTTCTAGAACTTCTTATTCTCTGAGTTCCCTGTGCCAGGTGCGTGGCTGTGCTGTCCTTCCCGTGGTCAGGGTCTCCGTGGCTGCCCTCTGGGACCCACCAACCGCTCCCGGGGCTGACCGCGAACACGCCTCTGCCTTCCACAACCCGCAATTTTAGTGTAGTACTGCAACAAACACCTTCCCCATTATTTTGTTTGTTTTTTAAAAAATAGATGATTCATTAAATTTACAGCTAAAATCATTAGCAAATAATATTGGTTTTTCTAGGTTTGTGGGGCCACAGCAAGACATTTAAAGATTATTAGCGATGAGATTAATGTTAATATTTCTAACCATATTAATGATTAAAGATCAAATAAAAATATCTTTATTTCACTAATTCAGGACTTATTTATTGAAAGCCTGGTCCCAATTATTTCTATAGTATGAGTGGGTTTTTTGTGTGTTTTTTTGTTTTTTTGGTTTTTTTTTTTGGTAGTTTATCACTGCTTTTCTTGAAGAAAACTGAAGACTGAAAGCATCTAAATCTACATCAAAGGTTAAATCATCTGACCCCACCTTCTTTTCTAGAATCTTAGGATATTTGAAAGACTTTGCTTCATTCCCCTCTGGTTTCTAATTATAGTCAATTTCCATTTAATCATAGTCAGATTATGATTTATTTGGATTTTTAGGATAAGGAAGAAAAGAGCACGGTAGAAATCCAGCCCTATTTTACGAGGCACCAAAGTCCCCAGAGCTTAGGTTTGAGTGCGCGGCAGGCTCTGCTGGGCGCCTCGAAGGAGAAGGGTCGGCAAGAGCAGTCGTTCCTCCTGGCCTTGCACCCCAATCCTGAATCAGGCGGTCCTGGGCAGAAGTGTTTGTCAAATTAAACTGGGAAATACGTCAGTATTTTTGAAGGGAATTAGGAGCAGAGAGAAAGTGTCTCTAGTTTTTGAAAACACAGAGTGGAACGGATGTGTGCGAGCTGCAGCCTGGGCCTTGCCTCTGTCAGGCCCCCTCAGTCTTGAAGAAAGCAGAGGCCCGGCGAGCGGGAAGGGTCGGAGCCGAGTCAGAGGGGCCACCTGCGTCTCGCCTCCTGCCGTAACTCGGCTTCCTGATCCCGCACCTTTTGACAGCCCTGAGTAGCAAGAGCTCCACAGCTCAGCCTGCAGAATGAGCAGGGGTGAAGGGCAGGCCGGGCGTACGGGGAAGTGTCGGGACTCGGGTTGGGGATTGAAGCCTCAACTCCGAGAGCTTCCCCCGTAGAGGCTCTGCCTGGAGCTCGACCCGTCTCCCTGGGCCTCTTGGAATCATCCGATTCCAGCAGGAATTGCCTCCGTGGCCTCTCCTAAAGGTGGGGCAACACAGAATTGTAGCTGGCCCGTGATTCACATGATGATCAAATATATAAGAGGGGCTATCACCTAAGCTAATTGAAAAGCAGCCCCTCACGTGATAATTGTCCTAGTAGCAGGTGAAGCTGGTACTAAATTTTAGGAGGAAAAGGCAACAATCCACGACAGAATCTGACCCTCCGGAACTGGAAAAGGGATGAAGTGCGCATGATCGCTCCCTCCCACACTGTAAGAGGTGGGAGGGTTGTTCAAAGTCTCACCCCTGGGCTGGGAAACGTGCGTGACTTAGAACTCTGCCCTCTTTGATTCTGAACATGAACATGAAATATCCGGCTGGTGGAGTGACTGTAACAGAACACGTCTGGAATGCAGAGGGGCATTTATGATAATTAGAAATAATCAAACCCAGACCACGGAAGTAGGTGCAAGAAAATATTAAGTAATTTGTAGCCAAATGACTTTAGGACCTTAAGGTAAGTTTTCCAGGTGGTGCTTACAGGACCCATAAACACTTGATTTAAAGGGCCAATATCAACATGGAGGTTTATGATCAGAGAGCTGGAATTAAATTGATTGTGTCTGCTCTGGCTCTAAAAATAAAAACTGGGACAACAGTGCAGCTACCCAAGTGAAAAGGCTTAACACTGTAACTCGTACAGCAAAGCAGGCTCTGACGTCAGTGGGGCTCACGGACCCACAGCGTGGAGTACCTGGAAAGCTCCCCGCCAGGATTCAGAGGACCTGGATTCTCACCCCGAATTCCTGTTGTGTTTCTCTCTGTGTCCTCGGGACAAATTGGACACTCAGCTGTGTGCACAGTTGGCAAAGACAGAGACCCACGTGCGGATGTGCTCAAGACCTGGAATGTGACTGTCCCAAGTGCTCACTGCTGCAGGCTCTGGGTGACGTGTGCAGAACAGAGGCTGGTCCAAGCTAAGGCATCGTCAGGGGACCAGTGGGTGCCCCAGAGGGGGCTCCTTGGGCACTTTGAGTTGAAGGAAAGAAATCACTAAGTATTAAGTCGATGTAGGAAGTGAACGTAATTAACAAATATCCTTGTCCTGTTACCTTATAGGGACTTCTTGGGAGAATCACACAAGAAAGCATATTGAAATCATGCTGTAGATCACACAAATTGTGGTACAAATGCAAGCCCACATCTAATATGTGTGAAGGGGTTGATAATTATTTCTTGAATGAGTCAAGTGAATACATGCATGGTAGTAGAGGAAACAGGAAAATTACTCACCAAACATTGGAAAACATAGATCTTTTTCCCTCCTAAGAGATGTACTGGCCGTTTAGAGTTGACTAGAATAGCAGTTAAGAATACCAACCCTGGAACCTGGATTTGATTCCAAATTCACCCCGCCTTTTCCCTGTGCCTCAGTTTCCCTGTCTGCAAAATAAGGTGGTGATAGCATTGCCTGGCTCAAGAGTGGCCATCGGGATCAGAGGGCTGGGTCCACATAAAATGCTCCATAAAGTGAAAGGCTCCGAGGAAAAGCAGAAAGAGAAATAGGAATTTGGGGTTATTGGTGCTCAGACGGCACTGAGAAGCATGAGCCTGGACAGTGTCCCAGGAGGAATCCAGAGAGAGAAGGAATTCGAAGGAGTCCACAAGAACCCCCCACTTCAGGAAGTATCAAAGAAGTCACTTATCCTTCTGAGCATGAGCAGCCCGTGAGGCCAAAGGAACCCCGGGAAAGGGTGGTGTTGCAAGACCTGGTGAATTAGAGGCTTCTACAGGGAAAGGGTTGATGGACCAGAGCACATGCTGCTCATGGGTCAGAGAACATCAGGCTGAAAACTGATCACTGGATTGCACGCCGTGAAGGTGCCTGCTGACTCTGACAAGAGCAGTTTCTGAGGTAGGGTGGAGACCAAAGCTTCACAGAGGAGGGTTCAAGACAGGCTTGGAGGACAGAATCCAGAGATGGGGAGAGTGGGCTCGGTCTGGAGACCTGCGCAGTGCCGGCCCAAGCAAGAGCGACGGGACAGGTCAGAAGTGGATTTCCAGGTGAGATCTAGCAGCGTAGTATGATGCCCCTGGGGCCCCGCAAGCCCCCGGTCCCCAGCACAGGGATCATATGGGGCCCTGTCTCTGGATCTGGAAATCCCGTTCTGGACCTCAAGCCTGCTCTGGCGTGCTCTGCAGATTCCCCAGGGCATCTACTCCCGACATCTGGACCAGCACGTTTCCAGCAACGCACACACAATGAAAGCGAAAAGAAGAGCATCACGTCCTGAGAGTGAGTGAGCCGAGGGCCTCGTAAGGTCAAAAATAATCTAGTGGAATAGGAAGAGGCAGCATAAGAAGACAGAATGGGGAGACGGGGCCTTGCAGGGCAGAACGGGCAAGTTGAGTGTTGCATGGATGCTTCTGGTGGACAAACCGCAGCGCCTTCCACTCTGACACCTGCGTCATGTCTTCCTAGAGTCTAAACACAACAGCATTATTAGAGTTTATTTCTCCGTCCTTTAATACAAAGGATTTTATTTTCAAGATGGTCATTAACACACATCATGCACAAAAGGCATTTATAGTCAAGTAGGAGTTGAACGCCAGGTCTACAAGTCTCAGAACACAGATTCTTTTCACATGCATCACTTTATTTAGCATCCAAACAGCCTTGGGAAGGGGGTATTATCGTTCCTTGACTTCGAACAGGGAAGCTGAAGCTCAGTCCAGATGATATATCTGACAAGCGGTCTGGCCAGTGCTGGCTCCGGGGCCGCCTTACCCCAGACACAGGGCTTTCCCGAAAAGCCAGACAGGCTCCGCAGACTCCGAGCCACCTGCCGGACAGAGTGAGGGCTGTGGCTGGGGGAGGTGGCCCCTCCATAACTTCAAAAACAAAAGGAAGATGTCTAAAATAATAACAAAAACAGTTTAAAGATTGAATTTGACTTTTGAAAAAAAAAAAGCTCTAAAAAGTTGATCTGTGAGATACAGTATCACTTCTGTAGCTAAAAGTTAGTGCCGACATAATTGATCGGGCCGCCAGTATTGCCGAGACGGAGGTCTTCCGTAGAGTTGCGTTTCTCAGTAAACTGAAATGTTTCTTTAGGCAAATTTTTCTTCAATTTGGCCATGATGGCATCAACCTGCCCTAATGTATATCTCTTGTATCTGCAACCTCTAACATCACAAAATTTGTCTTTTTTTGGATTACTCTGGGTTACTCGATATTGTGCTTTGCTAAAATAGAGAAAGTTTGGGGTGGTAGGTTCGGATAGAACTTATGTTTATTTAATGTATTAGTTAACTACTGATGCATAACAAACTATCACAAACCGGCCTAAAACTATACGCATTTATTATCTCAGGGTCAGGAGGTCAGGACTCCGGGCCCTCAGCTCATGGTCACCCGGGCTGCAGTCAAGGTGCTGGTGGGACAGGGTAGAATTTGTTTCCTTGTTCTGCAGGATGGAGCCTGCAGCCCCAGAGGCCGCCTGCCATTCCCTGTGGTTCCGCCCCTCCTCTTCTTTAAGGCCAGAGGAAATACCTGCTGCTGGGAGCCTCTCACCTCCAGGCCTTTTTTCTAGAGGACTCACCCAAGAAAGTCAGGTGCACCAGGATAATCTGCCTTTTGAATACCAAAAATTCAACTTGCAGATCCCTTCACCTTTGCCAATAATCATGGGTGCTATAGGTTGAATTGCTTCCCCCCCAAAAAATATGTTCAAGTCCTAACCTCCAGAACCTGGGTATAGGACCTTATTTGGAAATAGGTTCTTTGCAGATGTAGTAAAGATGAGGTCATTAAGGTGGGCCTTAAACCAATATGACTGGTGTCCTTATAAAGGGGGACATTGGGGCACCTGCACACACGCTCAGGGAGAAAGCCATGTGAACGTGAAGGTACAGATGGGGGGGGGGTGTTTCTAGCAGCCACAGAACACCAGAGATTGCAACAAATCAGCAGAAGCCAGGGGAATGGCCTGGAACAGATTATACCGGCAGCCTCAGAAGGAACCAACCCAGCTACACCTCGACCTTGGACCTCCAGGCTCCAGAACCATGAGACAATTGTTGTCTGTTGTTTCAGCCTCCCGGTGTGTGGTGCTTTGTTGTGGGAGTGCCAGAAAAGGAACACAATGGGAGTGACATGCGTCCTGTTCAACGCTGCCCACCCCCGAAGAGAGGGGTTTCTCGGAGCACATGGGGAGGGAATTGTGGCCTCCTGGAAATTCCGCCCAGCACACTCTCCCAAATCCGTGGCCATTCCCTCAGCACCTCACAGGGACGGGGACGTGCGGAGGTGTCCTTGAAGCCCCCAGATGCTGTCTGGAGCCACTCTGCGTGACCCGAACCATCAACCGTGTGCCATCTAGTATCACACATGATGTGCCAGGCCCAGGCTTCTCATCTGTAAAATGAGAGGGTCAAAGTAAATGATCCCTAAAGTTCTTTATTTTCTGAAATTCCGTGATTGATTCTTGGTGCAGAGTTACGTGCAAGGACTTAGTTAACGCCAAGGCTCTGAGGCCCGGATTACCACTGTGAGGTTTTGTTAGCTGTGCTCTGGGTCACCGGCTTGCCAATGCTTGGGTTATTGGATAAACAAGACATTACCTCATTTGGTTTTATTGAATGGGGTATATAATTAACCTTTTTAATAAGAATATGGACAAGCAAGCTTATCTTACGAGCATCTTTGAACAAACTCCCAGTGGATTGCATCTCTTTGGTTCTGACCTGTCTTGGTAGATAATTTTTTTTATTATTATTAATTGGAATATTTTCAGTGCAAATGTCACTTCAATCCCATAATTCTACCACCTTCTTATTATCCTAGTCAATAAACAATGTCTTATACACTTTTCTACTTTTAAAGACTCTCTTCTGGGGGCGCCTGTGTGGCTCAGTCGTTAAGCGTCTGCCTTCGGCTCAGGTCGTGATCCCTGGGTCCTGGGATCGAGCCCCACATTGGGCTCCCTGCTCAGCGGGAAGCCTGCTTCTCCCTCTCTCACTCCCCCTGCTTGTGTTCCCTCTCTCGCTGTGTCTCTCTCTGTCAAATAAATAAATTTAAAAAAAAAAGACTCTCTTCTGTACTAAAAAAAATATAAAATTTAAAAATTAAAAAAACATTTCTTATTTTGTTTAAAATATAGATTTCAGTCTATTAGGGAAATATTCCCATTTTGGGTTATAAATGAATTCATGCGGGTATGCTCTATGGCAACTAAGCCACCTTCTTAAATATTAAAAAAGAAAAACTATAGTTTTCGTATCTGAACATTCTACACACTATGATGTTTCTACACATATTTTAACTATTATAAATTTTAGAACACACTGGGAAACAACTGGAACATCCAAACCATGAACAAAAAATCTCATCAAGTGTTAAACTTTCATTTGTTCAAATGTTTTGGGAATAGAGCCCATGTATCACTGTTTAAGAGAAAAGATAACCCGTATGGCGTTATGGTTTAAGAAAATGCCATCTTGGAAAGCATGAAGCGTTGCTTTTCATAGAGGACTTACACAACAGTGAGCAACCTCTCAAAAAAAAAAAAAACAAAAAACAAAAAAAACTTTTCTTCATCTTGTGTTTCAATTTGAAAGCACAAATTCCAGACACATTTGTGAAAAGCCTCTTCCAAACTAAGGCTCTTCCTACAGAGTCACTCTGTGGCATTTTCCGTCCTACCTTCCGCTCCAAGAAGACTCCCAGCAGCGTGTTAAATGGCTATAAAATCTGATGGAGTTGTGGTCAGCACGGGGGCATGACATTGCCTCTGCTGGGCTGGAGTATTTCTTTCTGGGTTCCCTGAACTTGGAATTTCTCTTTAAAATGTCCATTAATTCCTACTAGGGAGCTACTAGTAAAGAAAATCGCATGTTGGCTTTTATCAATCTGTATGAATAAAATGTTAACCATTCTCAGTTAAAAGCCCTCCTTTTAGCTCCACTCATGTGAAAACAGCCAGGGCAGGATGCACATCGGCAAATCATTCGGAAGATTAATGCACTCAAGCCTGCACAAAGACTCAGAGATGTGTATTAGCATTATAGATTTTAATTTGAAATAATGTCAGTCTTTTGGGGCCGGCATTGTAGTGCATGAGATGCCATCTGCTTATAATAATGAGGCTGACAATCCACGTAAATGTGATTTGCTGCCTCTTTCGCCAACATAATGGCTGGGATATTGATCCTAATGTTGGAGCCCTAGGTAGCAGTCCATTCACTGGACAGAGGACAGGCTTGAGCGCTGAGGTTTTTGATTGTTCAGGTAGAAAAGCAGTTAGCAACAAAAGTGTTTCACCACGCCAATAGCACACCGTGCACGTCCATGACCGTCCCAACGCCCCCCCTTTCTCCCTCGTCTCTGCACAACTCCAAGTGCAATCGGCCAGATGAACGTGAGACCAGACCGGGAATAAAGATGCGGAATGATCCTGCTTCCTGTTTCTCGCTGGAACGTGGGACATGAGAGCTGCCAGACTAGTAACTCAGGAGCTCCGTGATCCAATACGGTGGCCGCTAAGCCACCTGTGGACACCTATATTCAAATTTGTGAACATCAACTGGAATTGCAAATTTAGATCCTTAGGTCTCAGAAAGAGATCTACGTGCTCATGTGCCCAGAAGCATTATTCATTGTCGCCAAAAGGTGGAAGCAACCCACATGTCCAGCAGCAGATGGAAGGACAAAGTGAAGGAGCCCGTCCATGGCGTGGAGTATCATCCAGCCTTCCAAAGGGAAGGCACTCTGACCTGTATGACAGGCATGAAGCTTGAGGACAGTGTGCTGAGTGAGATAAACCCGTCACAAGAGGACATGAGTCGTGCACGTCTACTTACAGGAGGTACCCGGAGTCATTGGATAATGGGAAGAGACTCTCAGTTTTACAAGATGAAGACACGTCTGGACGTGGCTGGTAGTGATGTTTGCACCACAATGACAAGCATACTCAAAGCCACTGAACTGTGCACTTGAAAAGGATTAAAGTGTTACATTACGTGTGTTACATTATGTGATACACATTACGTTATATGTATGTTGCCTCAATTAAAAAAAAAAAAAATAGTTCCTCCCTTGCCTGGTAGCTACAGGTGGCCAGGGGCTCCTGCACTGGGAGGCACAGCCGTAGACTATTTCCATCACCGTGGAACGTCCTGCTGGATACCGCCTCAGCAGAAAGGTACGGATGCAGGCTGGGCAAGGGAGCGTTTCTTCATCCTGGTGCGTAAAGGAATGGGGCATAACGCACCATGGACCATATTCGTGCAATAGAGACCTGACTTAGAGGACTGAGCTTTCCTAGCTTTGACTTAAATTGCTTCTGTGATTCCCCTGATGTGTTTTTCATTTTCAGCACGATTAACCATTTGCCTGCCAGGGATGATTGCAGTCAGTCATGTCTCCTCTCATTTTCCCAGTCGTGTGTATTTCAGAGACTGAAAGGTGGACCTTGAATATTGGTGTATACTTAAGCCAGAGTGCCTTACGTCATTTCAGTAGTAAAATCTACCCTTTACGTGTGAATTCACCAGCAGAAGATCCCAACCAAGTAATCACAGGATATGGATAAATAAGTAGGAAATATAAGCCGAGGTGGGCATGGGGTTTAATTTCTGCTGGACCATAGGTCATTCGTTCTCACACTGTTCTGGTCCTAGAACATCCAGCGAGGTTTTAGCATGCTTGTGCCATTCTAAGTACCTGCAGGTAAGGGGTTCTTTAGTGATTTGCTTTAACAGAAAATGTATTCAAACACAGAGCTGTATGCAATGGAGCAAGTTGCTAAAGTGTTGAATACACCTCATGGTGTAGACGCTCCTCGCACACCTTCAGTGACTGGGAATTGATTCTCATTGTACACTCTTTCAAATTCATATTTTTTCTGCAGAGACGATTATATCTACTTAATAATGTGGCTGTGGGAATTATAAAAATAAGGCAAGTAAATGGAAAGTGATCAATGTCTTTGCTGTTATGTATATTTGGATGATGAATATTTTCAGGCTCTCAACTACATATACATTCTCTTGGAGCTTTGGGATCTGTTTGAGTTCATCACACTATAAGATCTGTTCAGGATTGTGGGAAATGACGGGAAACTGACTTTCCTGAATTCAGATGGAACGTGCTGAGTTGGGGTCTTCACATCTGTGTCACACAGGATTCCCACTTGCCAGAGTGAGACACTCTTCCCATTTTACAGATCTGGAAACTGAGTTTCAAGGATGAAAACTGTCTTCCCAATGTCATGGAAACTAGACAAGACTGCTCTCTGACCGCTACACTCAAGCTGCCCAAATTTTCCTGGGTCCCCTGTGACCACTTCTCTGTCTGTTACCTTGAGCCAGTTGTATTTCCTCTGATCTGGACCTCACAGTCCCTGCATTAGAGCTCAGGTTCGTTGTGGACAAGTGAGTGGAGGGAGCTCAGTGTCTGCCAGGCAGCGAGTGCTGAGTCAGTGTCAGGGGCTGCTGTCGGGGGTCAGTGGGGTGAAGTTTTGAATCTAACCCCGAAGTCCAAGCCTTCCACATAATCCGGAAGGTGCTGTCCATTCATTGTGATTCAGTCATTCATTTTCCCCAAAAGCCTTAAGGGTAGAGATGCATCTTATTGGCTTCCCAGCCACGGTACCTAATTTAATGTCATACCTGCTGGCTATTCGGGGAATGCATCTGCAGAAGTGATTCCAAAGGCGCCACGGGGAGGTGCCCACACTGGGCTGTGGGCGTTGGAACCTCTGCGGGAAAGTCTGTGATCTCCTTCCTTTAGCCTCGCCCAAACCCCTCATAATGAAAAGTAAAGAACACATTCTCACCCTGGTATAACTTCAGTGTTCACTTTTGTTCTTTGGTTAAGAAAGTAACTTCTTCATTTTGTATGCTGACTGTATTTTTAAATGTAATACCCTTTTATCAGTGATAATAAAATGTAAAACCACATAACTTGGATATGTACCTGAATGTGGTCTATTCTATCATAAATGGATCTTCTGAAATGTGCACGTTTTTTGTATGAACAGATTCACTGTTTTGCCTCAGCCGGCCAGAACTGCCTAATGCCACCCTTAAGGTCAAGCTCTGATCAAGTTTCCATCTCCACGATTGCTACAGGGTGGCTCGATTTGTCCCTTTTGGATGCAGTAACTCTATTAGGTTTAATTCACCTTCTGTTTTGACAATCAACAATAGTAATACCACCTGTCCATTTCTGAAATGTCTCTGGGGACACAAGGAGGATATGGTTTTATTCATTCAAATCCTAAGTATAGGATTGAGACTAGGCTCCAGGGGTGGTAGGGGGTGGGGCATTTCCAGGGGCATCACTTGGAAGAACCTACTGGGAATTTGGAATTGTGAGTCTGGAGCTTGGGTGAACAGTAGGAGCAGACGTGGTGACTTGCCATCACCTACACGTGGAGAGGCAGCGCCTCAGGGCTTGGGGTCGGGGGAGGTCTGGTGGGTGACAGGGAGGACAGGACATGGAGGGAACCTAGGGAACGTGAGGGAGACCGGGACTTGGAAGGAATCATCATCGAGGCAGAGGGCAACGCAGGCTGCGGGGATCACAGACGTGAGGAAGGAAACAGGTCTGCCCTGAGCTCAGGGCTCAGGATCTCAAGAGACCAGGGGGAATCAGGGACATGAGGACCAAGCACAGCCTTCCATCCTTATACTGGAAATCTGGATGTCGGGCCTGCTCAGCGCTGCAGCAGGGAAGGGCGCCCCCAGGGAGGCCCATGCCTGCGAGGGACAGTGCAGGTCTTGCACGCACCCTGTCTTCTCCAGGGGCCACTTCAGCTCCCTGCATTGTCCATCTGGCACTGGGACCGAGCCTCAGTCGCTCTCTCCTATGTAATCAGCTCCTACAAACTGCCCTTACATCAATCAGAAAATCTAGTCTAAGAATATAAAATTTAAGGAGGCTTTTCCCAGAGGACAACCATCTCAACGTAACTTACAAATATCATTGATCGTTCTATTCTTTACAGATCTTATATGAGTTTGTTACTATTAAGTGATTTCCTGCCATCCTCCGAGTGCCTTTTATAGGTTCTGTGACCTCGTTGTAAATATTCAATCCAAGCTCCAGCTTCCCTGTCTGTACGCTTTGTAAGGTTATCAGAAGGGTTACATGGAATAATACAGGTAGAGTGTTTGGCATCCGGCCAGCAGGTGGCAAATTCAATAAACGACCGCAATGACCCCCACATCTCCACTGCCCATGAGCACAGAGTGTGGGAGAGAGCTGGGCACTCACGGTCCAGCCTGGGGACACCGTGTGAGCGGCAGCTGGGAGCAGATGCGCAGACCTTAGTAGCTCCATCCGTCAGGGACCGAGGGGCCAGGGTGGAGTATGGGGCACTGGAGGGGGTGTGGTGGGGAAGACTGCCTCTGGTTTGGAAGCCATGTGGAGAGGTAGAACCTTAACTTATTAGGAAATAAAAGTCAGCTGATGTTGGCTCTGAGTGGGTATAACACCCTCATATGTACATCTTAAGAAACTTTTAAAAAGTCTTTGCCAGGATCTGTGATCTGTGCAGGAAGCGGTCCCTGTGGCCCCAGGGCTTTACTGAGCTAAGGCAGGAGCGATGCAGATCAACACGCAGGGCTTTGGGGAGAAGGACGAAGGGGAGTCAGGATGGCCGCAAAGCTTTAAGCATTAGTGTGTGGACAGACAGTGTGTCCTACCAGATGTAGGAAACAGGAAACCCAGAAAGGAAAGACAGCAGAGAGAGGGGATTAAGAATGCAGCTGGGCTTTGACCCCAGGTCGAGATGCCCAGCACCCGCTGGGGAGTGTAGGTCTGGCCCTAGAAGATGACACAGGGTTTAGGGGATTCATTGCAAAGAGACCCTGACTATCATTACAATGGTGAGAAAGGCAATTGGGTAGGAGAAGAGTGACAAGTAGATCTTAGGGGCATCTGAGGGGAGCACGGAGGGAGAGTGGGGGAACACTGTGAGCTCTGAGGCTCTGAGCTCACCCCCTTCCCTGCGAGGGGCACTCCTGCTGCCGTGGGCTGTGAGCTCAGAACAGGCTGCAGCCCAGCTGTGGGGCTGGCAGGAGGCAGTGCTCCCTTGGCAGCCCTGGGGTCTGATCCTGGCCCGTTCCCAAGGTGCTCCAATGTGTTCATAGCCGTGTTATTCAAAACTCTAAAGCCGATTACACGTGACGGTGCAGTCATTGTCTGCCCTGTAGCATGGCATCCTCTGGGAACCAACGTGCCCATAAATACTTGACCGAGGCACTACAACCCCTCGTGTACCAGCGCTGCTGGGAGAGCAGAGAGGGCAAGCAGGGCCCGCCTCTGCTGGGGGCCACGGGGGCCGCAGTGGGGAGATGGGCGAATGATCAGCAAGTGGGGACAGCAGGCCAGGTGGGCTCAGACATGTGCAGGGTGGCGAGGGGACCCGGTGGTGAGAAGCCCCCTCAGAGGAGCTGCTTTTGCGGACATTACCAGACCACATGGCCCCCGAGAAGCCAGTCTCAGGACAGATCGATGTGCCAGGACAAGCAGAAAACTTACCCTTTCATTTCTATGACACACCCCACAGCCCGGTTGCACTAACTCTCCCAGCAAATGTGGGCCATCGAGTTGGCTCTGTGCCCTCTGTGGTCCAAAGCCGGCTCTCTTAGGTGGGTGTGCACCCAGGTGGTGCCCCTCTGGATTGAGAGCTAATCGCTGCTGGGGTATCCTCCCCGCTCTCCATCTCCCCAGCTGAGGCGTTGTAATCAACCACCCCTCTCTGGGCTCCTCTTCGCTCTTCGCAGAGAAAGCAAGTGGCCCCACCAGATCATCTCTGAGCTTCCTCTAGAGCCCCACCATCATGACCTGCCCTTCAGCAGGCTGTTTTAGACACACCATAAGAAGGAGAAGCTGTGTTTTGTTTGTTTTCTTTGCCTAAGGAGACCACAGCACTCCCCCCTCCCCCCACACACACACCAAAAAAGTCTACTCAATAAATGTTAAAGTAGAATGCCTTTTATTTTAGAGTTTTGTAAGGAGTTTGAATAAAGTTTTACAACCCCATAGTCCCAACAGTCTTTTTTTTACAAGAGCATTCTCATTACCTGAATTTTATTGTCAAGAAATTTAAAAGAAGGAAATTGTAGATTTGTAAGAAAAAAATCCATATTTAATAATGACAAGTTCTCTTTATAATTGTGATGTCAGAATTTGTAATCAAATTGTATAATCAGATAAGATTTCTGCACACCTAATTATTGCTGATGCCTATTTTAAACACTATGAATATTCTCGGGAATCATTTCTGCCCCCCTTGAAGGACTTTTGAGACATTAGCTCACCACAACATTCAACCACCTGCCAAGCATTTTATAAGTCTCTCTAACCGCCCAAAATAATCCTCAAAGTTCCTTTTGAATAAAATCCCAGGCATTGAATGATAGAAAATAGCATTAAGTTGCTTGAGGAGAATATTCAAGGCGGAGCTATGGGAAAGCGGCCCAGCCAGGCGCTGGAGAGGACAGGGACAGGACAGGAAGCTCACAGCCAGCTGGACACCGATGTGGAATTCTACATCATTCAATTTAACACTCAGCACATCCTGAAGGGCAGTGACCTCTGTCCATGTCACTTGTGAAGGCACTGAGATTCAAGAGATTTGACTGAATGGTACAAAGCCACAGAGCAATGCTTACAAGGACCTGGGTTCCAGTAACACATCAGAGTCATCTTTCCTTGGAGGAGCATGCACTCGAGGCGAGCATGCTCCTGGTTCCAAGAGCTGCCACAGTAAAGGCTCCAGGCATGGCAATTCTGACCTTTCCTTTACCCAAAGACTTTCTTCCGTTGAAGGATTGGAGACCCTGAAAATAAGGCTGTCTCTACAGTAATACACCACATATTGCTGTCTGACTCAAAGGCAAGAACTTAATGCAATCTTTTTGGATTTGGGTATTATTGATGAAGGTAGTAAACATGCAGCATTCTTATTTTGGAGTCTGTATTTTTCTTCTCCATCTAACTAACTGTTCAACTCCCGAGCCCACAGTTCCACTCAAAAGTGGTTTCAGATTTAGTTCCAAAGTGTGCAGTTATAACTTTTAATTTGGACTTATAAAACCTTGATTAAATAGCCAACTAATTACAGTGCACATAGCACTGGGGAAGTCCTTGCCCATGAATCAAGGAATTATCTCTATCTGGTCTTCCCCATAGGATTTTAATCTTCACTCCTGTGGTGGACCAGATGTTCACTAATTCCATCAAAATCTAACAGGTGATTTGACTTTCGTTGAAAGAGTTTGCATTTAGGTTAGGCATCAGTTTGAACTTCTTCACAATAAAGGTTGATATCCCACATACTTGGCTTTCCCAAGATGGTCATAAGACAGTGGAAACTAAGATGGAAATCCATTTATTTGGGTCTTGTAAGGTGCAATTCTACTTAAAAGAAGGTTGTATCATTTCCGTGTTTTATCAGTTATTTTGTTTCTCAATACTTCAAGTATAAATGAAGATAGATAAGAACTAAATATTTAAGAAGTAATATTAACAAGCCCTGCATGCTTGCACCTTCTTTGTAACCTACACTGGACTTGATCCCATCAAACACCATCTAATGACAAAATGAAACAAGGAATGCATTCTCTTCCTGCTCCCACTCTTCCAAATTCAGCAGTCTATCAACTACAAAATAAAAAAACAAAACAAAACAAAACCCACCTGAGAACAGGTATGCAGATTAAGTGCCAGATTACAGGCATACATTTGTTTAGAAACCTAAGGATTTTAGAAAATTCATTTCACTGTAATAATAACAGTAGTGACACAACACGGCTAATAGTTCTAATTAAATTGTAACCACTTTTTCATTTTCTTAATGTGTGCTATTTTTTTTAGTTAAAATACATTTTACTTTATCAACCTTAACGACTTCATGTGTTTATAAAGACTACTATAAAATAACTTTCATAATAGACACCTGTTGCCAACAACCCAAAGGCACAGGCTGCTTTTGAAATAACTTCACATGCATCTGACACTTTGTTTTGTTGTTTGTTTTAGATTTACTTATTTCAGAGAGAGAAGAGAATGAGAGAATGTGTGCAGGGGAGGGGGCAGGGTGGGGAACAGAGGGAGAGAATCTCAAGCAGACTCCCCACTTAGCATGGAGCCAGATTCAGGGCTCCAACCCAGGACCCCGAGATCAAGACCTGAGCAGAAATCAAGAGTCGAAGCTCAACCGACTGAGTCATCCAGGTGCCCCCACGTCTGACGCTTTGTTAAAGGATATGTTACATAAAGGCAAACAATCAAGCAGGGAACTATAAACTTCTTCTTTGTTACCACTATTTGCTTTAATATTAACTTGTGTTTGGATTAGTTAATCTTAGAATATTGTCTTTTATTTTAGGGAACTTTTTATTTGTTCAAGGTCTTAAGATAAGCTCCTTACGTGGCCCCACTGAAGACTCAGCACCAATACTCACTGCTGTGATGTATCTGTCTGATGCTCATTTTCTCTGAATACCGTCACGGTGCCACCCTGCTCTGAACACCGTGTATATTTTTGAGCAGTAGGTGAGGAGTATATGCCCTGTCTTTTGTCTGTTTTTAATTCAATATGTGTTGTTGAACTTGGGAAGACAAATTACTGAGTGTCTGATCTGGATTGCCCTATGCTGAAAGTATGACAGAAGAGTCCATGACATGCATCTGATCAGTACCCCTGTTTTGAAATATTAAATATCGTATTTAGGTTTTCTTCCCTCCCAGAGTGGAAACTGATCTGAATCAGGAACCATGCACTTAATCTACCAGGAGCTGACAAATATCGCAAGAATTTAAATTAGCAGTTATACATTCCAAAGACCCCCTCCCATGTCAGTCTCAAAGTTCATTGGTGACTCTCCAGATTTTCAGAAAATTATTGAAGCTTAATTTAGGATTAATTTTTTTTATAGTAGTAACAATATGGAGAGTGGGGCACAGTGAGGACCATAGTATGCTTCTTTTGTTGCTGTTCACTTCCTTCCTCGGAGGTGCAGAATCCCTTGTACTGGGAGAGGGAGTGGATTTCACATGTCTTTGGTTAAATGTCCAACAATACTTAAAGTGCAGGGGTCTTGCAGGGTTTTACTTTAAGGAACTTATGGTACAATTTCAGACTGTATTAACATTTCTGGCACTGTTCATGATGCACTAGTGATACGGGATTTAAGCCTACTGTACTGACATTTTAAACCATATCTTGCTGCCAAGGTATACCTACGTGTAATACACATCACACACACAGCCACAGAGCTTCATCTGCAGGTCGGTGCAAACCTACAGCTGAATCTATGGTTTCAGGCTCACCTTTGCTGCAAAAATGTCCATTTGGTCACAGGGACAAGTAGAAAATCAAACTAATAACAAAGTTTCCCATGTTCCTGAGTTTGCAGAAAGGGCCAGCTGGGAGCTGGCAGGGTGCAGAGTTCTGATGAGCTGTGATGTACTCTGCAGCTGGGTGCAAACGCAGAGATGGAGAGCGAGGTGTCTTTCAGTTTCTCTTCCGTCACAAGGACAGGGACAGCTTGGACAATGAATAATCGTAATGATAAGGGACTTCCTTCACATCTTCATTGTTCTCTCTCTCACTCTATGTGTGTGTGTGTGTGTGTGTGTGTGCCTGAGAGGGAACAAGAAGGAATGCAAACACACAGTGATAAACTTTGGGTGAGGATCCGACTTCGATGAAATAAATTTGCTGTCCGAACTGATTAGTGTTAAGCAAAGTAGATTTAGCTCCCTGTCTCTTGAAGTCACCTGGAGAAAACCCAGGGCAGAGAGCCCCAGCGCCTGCAGCCGGCAGGCAGGTGACATGGGCTGCGCCCTGGGTCCCTCTCCCCCAGGACTGGCCACCCTGTGGGGCTGCAGGTACCGGCTGGTGGGAGGCTGAGGGTCCCTGCCAGGGAACGAGAAAGCGGTTCAGATGAAGTTGGAGAGGGAAGAAAGGAGGAGCGGCGAATCATATTTTCTACCGTATTTGTTTGAACTTGACATTCTCGCCCCAGCTTGTGTTCATCGTCTGTTGCTATAAGCCGGCCGCCTGTCCCAGAGTTTGATGATTCACCCTGGAAAAGGGAGTTTGCGTGATGCTTTCCACACGGAGTTCTTGAGGGAAAATGCAGGGCATCTGGTGGCTGACCCAGGACAGCAACCTGCCTCCACTGTGAGTCTCAGTCCTGTGCTTCTTGAAACTGTGATGTCCCTCCAGCCCCGCCGCTCCAGGCTCTTCCTGTGATTAGAGTGGGAGGCACCTGTCACAGGCGCCCGGGATGCTCCGAGCCGAGAACCAGGGGGGCCTGGAGGCTCCATGTCTGTGCTCCTTCTGAAAACCATGGTCCACTAACAGGGCTGGCAGGCGTGCCCCCACTCCTGGCAGGGAAGAGGGGCGATGGGCCGGGAGGGAGGGAAGGGCAGAGAGGTTTGTGCTGCTTCATTTCCTTGAAACAATGACCTCGCCCACATTGTCTATTCAGTGTGGAAGACGGGCTGTCAAGGAAAGCAAGACAAATGTGATGTCCTGACTGATTATCCCCTACACACGAAGTCAATGAGCTTATTATCACTGCAATTACATTACTAATGTCAACAGATGCTACGTGTAGACAATGAGTTAACAATTAAGTGGGCTCTCTTCCCCAGAAAACCCGGTGCAAACTCCCTCCCTCAGAAAGCTCAGATGTTTGCCTGGACACAGTGGGGACCCGAAGACAAAGCCAGGAGGACCCAGCCGCGGGTGGCTGACTGACAGCATCGTCTAATGTGGGACAAGAACTGCACCCCTTGATGGCCAGAGTTCAGTGACATCGGTAAATGGGCCAGGCTCCAGCAATAACACAGTAAATGTAGCGACATGCATATGCTGATTTATTTGTCCCTCCTGAAAAAAGTTACATTATAATGGCAATTTGCATCTCTGAATGCAGATGGTCTTTCTTACTTTTTCACCCTACAAAGAGAAGTTTTCCAACAACAGGAAATGAGTTTTCCTATCAGTATGTGTTTTGGGTAAAATGGAATACTTGGCCCAAATTGTTTTGCCATTCTGAGCCCAGAAGTCCTTCTGAGGACAGATCTTCTGAACCCTCGTGGCCAGCAGTTCTGCCCCCTAGTGATCAGAGACCCAGATGAGCTCCCACTTGTTTATCCCCGCTCTGAGCTCTGCACCCACGGGTTCCGCTCCGACAGGCTTGTATTTGGACCAGGACATAAAGAAACTGAGCATCCACCAACTCTCCCACAGGCAAGAGGAGTGGGAGGGCCAGAATCAAGGTGAGCATAGTCTAGGCTTTCAGACAGACTTATAGTCCTAGAATTCATTTCAAAATTTAAAAAGTTAAATAAAAAGATCATTGCCCTCCTTTCAAGAAGCACCCAGGCAGAGGCATTTCTCACATACATGATGTACAGACAAATGGAACAATGCACGCTGGATGCTCTAGACACTGGCTCTCGAGGTCTCTTTGGCTGCTAATCAGACCACTCTGCTGTTGAAAACAATAAGGGCACAGCAATTGCTTTGATGAATATCCATTAAAGCCTTTGCAGCCAATTCTAAACATTGTAGTTCCAAAGTAGCCTGACAACTGCTGATAATGATTTGGGAAGATGAGCCAAATGATGGGATAGACACACGTCATCTTGTTAATGTGCTGCACATCCTCCCCCCGTCCCGGCCATGGGCGGCTGTCCTCCCGTGGACGACAGTCCTTGGAATAATCAGGTCTGGCAGCACGGGTCCAGTTTGGAAGAATGACTTTTCTTCCAGAAAGCAACAGCTCGACCACACAGATGAGAATTTCTCTATATATATTTTATCCTTCTCCAAACACGTCTGGGTCAGAGAAAATTCTCTCTAATGAATATTTTACGATGCTTATTTTGGGTGATCTTGATGATGAGTTCAGAAAGTAAAAGAGGAAAAGGAATCGTAACAGTGAAAAACCCGGGATAAGAAAGGATTTTTTTTTTCTACAGACACGTCTATAGATTCATATGGATAATTTAAAATCACCATTAATTTCAGTTTACTATATTAGAAATCCAGTGTCTGCTAGTTCCAAAGTAAAGCAGTCTGGCTTGAATTAATATTTCTAGACTTCCTGTTACTATCCACTTATAAAAACAAACAAACGTACAAATAAGCCAGAGATCACGTCTCATCTCTCCTTTTAATTAAATGCACATCAGAGAATCTAATGAAAGTAAATACACTGCAGGTTATCAGCTGAAGCATCCTAAATATTCTGGCCACACAGACACACACTGTTTCTGAATTCTAATGCCAGTCTTGCATAATTTTAAATTAGATTTATTTTAATGCTAATACAGAATTCAAAAAACCACAGCTTATCAATATTTTCTGAGCCTTATTTTAAAACCACTCTACACTCAAAATCACTCTAAAAATCACTTTAAATTGCATAAGCTGTAAGTCTGAAAAAATTTGAGGTTCAAGTACTTATTCTAAAAGGAAAATTGTGTCTTTGGAAAGACAGATACTAGATCGGTTGAGTGACAGACATGGAGGAAGAGGCAGATTAGAATGGATACAAACAATTATGCAAATAAATCGAAGGACATGTAAATACCAGCTCAACCAGGCACGGATTTGGGAGTTCCTCTCAGCTTTCATGGGCTCCACAATTAAATATTCATACAAGAAATGCAGACCAGGGCGCCTGGGTGGCTCAGATGGTTAAGCGTCTGCCTTCGGCTCAGGTCATGATCTCAGGGTCCTGGGATCGAGTCCCACATCGGGCTCCCTGCTCCTTGGGAGCCTGCTTCTCCCTCTGCCTCTCTCTGTCTCTAATGAATAAATAAATAAAATCTTTAAAAAAAAAAAAAAAAGAAAAAAGAAATGCAGACGAAAGCTTTGCTGTTCTTGCCTGCTCCCTCAGCCCTGATTCCATAGCTACTTGTGAAAGAAGAGTAACGGGACGGGTGTCCAGGGCCTGTGGTTCCCCCAGGAACGCAGCCTTGCTCATCCTGTGTATTCTCGAAGGGCTGAGCGGTAAGATGCTGATATTGGATGCCTGAGAGATACACGCCCTTTATAAAATCATCTGGGTTTGGTTCCTGGGGTTCCTGTGATGAAAACCCCATCCAGGTCCTGAGGAGCCCAGGTCTGCTGGGACCTGAAGCTTATATAGCACAGGGCAGGGGTCTACGTAGGCACGCAGGTAACTGCGTTTTCTAACTTAACAAAAGCATATGGCCCTTTCTGAGATGCCTGCCCAGACCTGGAAGGGTTTGTGCAAGGGAAGGGTCAAGAAGGTGAAGCTTCCTGTGGGGTCTCCCTTGGTGGAGATCCTCAGATTTCACAGGTCCAGGGGCCAGGGGCCTTGGGAGCCTTCAGTTGGCTCAGTCTACTGCCCACCCCTGCCCCTCTGGAAGTCCCATCTTCCTGGGGACACTGGGGGTGAGACGGAGTTGTGCTGAGTGGCTTCTCCTCCCAGAAAAGGGATGAGGCAACATTTCCCAGCTAAAAAGCTTGCACCACACCCTGAAGGAGTTCACAGTCTGGGCAGGGGTGAGGGAAGCCACTGTGCTCTTTGGAATGGACAAGACTCAGCCAAGTTTGCACCAGACAGAGTTCTGGGGGCTCAGAAAGTTCTAGAATTGCCACCCTTCCCAGGCAGCCAGCGCTCAGCCCACCCACATCCCAGCACCTACCTGATCCTATGCCAATGTTGACCGCGAGCCTCGAGCAGGAGGGGCTTATATCAGATTTGTGCAAGCTGCATCATTACAGCTCGAACGAAGAGCACCGACTGAGACAACCCCGGATCTCCCACCCTTCCAGGCTGCCTGGGACTCCCCCACTCTACCCCTCAGAGTCCTGCGTGGATGGAAAGCCATCAGGCCTGAGCACACCAGAGAGATGGCCACGCTGAGAGAGGGGTGGGGGACACAGCAAGGGGACACACAGAGGCCTTGAATCTATGACTCTCAGAGCGCAGGCCTGCCTGATGGCAGGTGCAGCACCGGGAGGATGTTCTCCCACCCCTCGCCCATGGCAGCAACTGCCAGGCATGCGGATTTTTAGTGCTGGCTTTACTTACATCCTATACACCCTCCTGCCATGACAAACCCTTGAACATTGGACATTAACTTGTTTTAAAATAACGTTTGATTTTTTTTTTTTTTTTTTTTTTTTTTTTTTAGATCATTCCTACCCATTAGCAAAGATTAGGTTGGATTTGACATGTTTGGGAAAGGATGCTGGGACGAGGGGTGGATAAGCACCTTTCTCTTGCTACCTCCGTCAATACAGTCCTTTCTTTCTTGTTCTAGAGTGAACATGTTCCGTGCATTTCTCCCAAATAGCCCATCAAGTTGGATCTTGAAAAAATATGTATTTCAAGCCTGAATTTTGCCTTGCAACTGATGGAGATTGGCATTCAAAGAATTTTTAAAAAATAAATAAAAATTAATTGTTAAACCACGTTTGTTTACTTACCCTTGCAAATGGCATCACTTTATCTTGGCGCAACTAACCTCATTTAAAGCAATAAATTTACTGAATTAAAAAGTGAATATATTGAATGTCTAAATCGTAATTAATTACAAAGATACCTATTAGTATGCAGATCAGTAGCAAAGGGGTATTTGATTTTGGGTTTTCAACCATAAATTATTCCTAGTTTTAAAGTACCCCATTTCTATTCTGCACCTGTCTTTTAATAACATGGATAGGTTGAGTCAATATTCAAGCCTCTTGTTCTTGTCTTTCTTTAAGACATCCGTAAAGCCAAGCATTCCTGCCTGGGATGTCACAAATCAAAGCCCATTGCTGCTGATCAATGGCCACCTAGCCTCCAAGCTCCCTACTGTGTGCATGCTCTTCCCTCACCCTCAGGGTGCTGAAAATGTGCACCTTCGGAGCTGGGGCACCTGCAGGGGGGTCAGAGCCCACAAGACGCTGAACAAGTTCATGTTTGTTCTTTGTACACGCACCTGACCACCACTTGAGGATACCATGTTTCTCAGAACGTTTCTTGAGACAGAGGGAGATCTAGCCTCCTGTGCTTTTGTTCATTGGTTTTGCAACGTTCCAAGCAAGAGGACACAGATATGTTGGCATAGGCCCCAAAAAATGGAACTCACTGAGAGTCCCGTTCCTCTTGGATTATATTGCTGCCGTGGACCTCAGGTCCCCACATGCAGTCGGGTGGCCCCAAGCCTGCAGCCTGTGCCAACAGCGCAGCTCTGCTCTCTGCGTCGTGCGAGAGCGCACAGTGTCCCCAGCCACGGCGGGAGGCGCCCCCCTGTGCCTAGCAGGTCAGGCTGTCTCCTCCAGGCTGGGATTGGCCAGGGAGGGGTCAACTGCTCTCGGACAGCAGTGGGTTTCATAAGGTTTTTGCCTTCAATCTCCTCTGAAACAGGTAGGTAGATAGGAAACCTGTTTAAAAACCCATTCCCCTGCTAACGCCATAGAATGAAAGTCCTGTCTATCCGATACCACCGAAGGCACAGTTGTGATTTTATTTTTTTATATTGAGAACAACTAAATTCACTCTCACCTCAAGAAAAAAAAAAAAAAAAGCGGTATCCTAAATAGCATGTGGAGGCTACTTCCCTTACAAGTCTTCATCACGCCAGCTAGCCATGACATTCCTACACGAGGAAACATGGAACTTTCGAAAAATAGGAAAACAACTGCAGAACCTTTAAAGACGTCATTTTTGGCTGCTGCTGTAAATAGAAACCTGTGGGTTTGCCGCCGATCCTGCTCCATGTTTTCACGGGTGAGCCTGAAGTCACATAATTTTCTGGCAGTTTTGCAGAAGAATTGGGGAGATTATAAATATTCAGAATTCCTTCAGAGAATTCACACTCTCTGCTTCCTAGCTGCACTTTCTGTGTGATTTGGTTTTCTGAGTGACGCCATGTGAACCTCGGCTTCCGATGTAAAACAACTGAAAACAAGAACTGCACATTTCAAACAGATTTCATAAACAAACTGTTCTGACTTCATGTCAGGCAGGACGACACGAAATTTGGTTTTCTCCACCAAATTTGGCTCCCAGCTGTGATGTGTCAAGTCAAACAGGAACAAGTAATTGTATTCAACCCTAAAATCAAGCTCCCAGCTGACATTTTGTATTAACAGTACCAGAAAGCAGGTCTGTTTGTCTTTTGAAAATAGTCACTCCTTGGTAGCTTTTCAATTCCAGCCCTGCACAAAGATGTTCTTTTCACAGGCATGTGCATGGGCACGAGTGTGGGGAAGGAGGCCCAACTGGACCCCAAGACCCCATGGACCCCTGAGAAGGGGGAGCCCCAGCCTCGAGCCCCCCACCTCTGAAACAGGGTGCAGCAGGAGAAAGCAAAGTGGGCTTTATGTTTTATTTCTCTATTATAAAAGACTCAAAGTTAATCCAGGCCAGATCATCAAGAATGGATGGAGAGTCTGGGTTCAAAATGTTCTCTCTGAATCGGATGGTCCCCAGGGAATTCTCCTTTTCTTGTCCATGGCTAGGTTCAGGGTTTGGAGGGAGGATATCCTTCACAGTTGTGAGCAGTGGGGAAGCTTGTCCACAAACATTTCCGAGGCTTTGGTGCGCTGGGCCCTGGCGCAGGACATGTCCGTCTCTAGGTCTCCGACAGCCAGGAGGAAAGGGGACACAGGTGTGTAAACAAGCCTTGGGATAAAATGGCCCAGGAATGCGTGACCCAGGGACCGAGGGATCCCTTGCCGGGGCCAGCACAGGGGAGGTGACAGGGATGCCCTCTTGGACTGTGCTACTCAAGCCTGGCATGAGCGGGAACCTGACACATGAAGGTAGGAGAATTTATCTGGAGCCCTGGAAAGAATGGGCAGGAGGCCTCTTTACAGCCACTGTTAAAAGTTGTTATTCAAAGCTGCTGTGGCTGGAAACTGGTCTGCGGTGCCACCAAAACAGGGGCCACACAGCAGTAGCTCTGGGCCTTCCGTGGCCCCTCATTCCGGAAGGACAGCGGGCTGGACCGTGCTTCCATTGTGGTAAGACTAAATCCGTATAAAATTGCACTGTATTCTTTGAAATGCACCAAACCTGACCAGTGTGTTACTCCTGGGCCAGATCTGCTTCTCATCATTTTGAACTATCTCTGAAGGCATTTGATTTCAAAATGAAAATCATGAAGTCACATCACTCTGGGATTTAATGGCTTAAAAAAAAAAAAGAAAAAAGAAATACAGTTGATCCCTTCTAAAATCTAAAAATGCCAACTTAAAAACAGCAACACTGGGATAAAAAGATTATGTAGATTAAACTGTTAACAAAATTTACACATAAGTGAGAACTTTTTTTTTTCCCATCATGGTTCTTATTATCACAAAAGCTTGGGAAGTAAATTATCTGTAGAAGAATACAGTATAAAAATGTATTAAAAGCTGTAAGAACTAAATTGAAATGTCAAACATAGTTATTTATATTAAAACCCAACACAACCAAACCAAACAGGTGGTGGGCCCTTCCAGAGCCATCCGTGGCAGGTGGGAGCTCACGCCCCCACCCCACCCCCCGGCAGCCCTGTCCATTGCCTGTGGGCTCCTTCCCAGGCTGCAGCGCCCTCAGCTGCTCATAATGCTCGCTGGTGGCTGGTTTTTATAGGGTGCTTTTGGAGGTCTAAATTCCTTGGCCCGGGTTTCTAACACCTTGACTGGAGTTGGTATCTGAGTCCCTTCATCTTAAAGATGTGGACTTGATTCCCACCATCACAGGGTCTTCTAAAAAACCCTGAGAACAGTGACTCTAAAGCAGAAAGTCAGCTCCGTGTGGAAGTGCTGGACTCGTCCACCCGGCACCTCTCTGCCCTGCCCGCTCCCCCTCCTGCTTCCTGCCCCCTTTCCTGTCCATTTGGGGCTCCGGCCACGCCCCCAGGGCTGCTACATCTGCCCCCAGACAATGGAGCCCCGGAGCATAAAGCGTGTCCTGGGCCGGGGCCCCACCCGCCGGAGCTTTTCAAGTTGATGGAAGTAGTGACACTTGAGCCGGACATGGCTGGCTTGCTGGATCCTGACAACGAGGCTCGCGCTCCATGGTGCGCCCGGCAGCCTGGGGCCTTTGTGCGGCCCGCCAACCTCCCAGGCCCGCCGGGGCAGCCACAGCTGGACAGCTGCGTTGGGAAAGCTAACTGAGCAGAAACGGCTCCCCAGCCCGGCCTCTGCCTTCTCACATTTAATTACCTGATTTCCCTTTCCTGCGGTCATGGAGAAAATGGAATTACATCACGCACCACGTAGCTCGGGAAAGGCATTGAAAGTGTCTAATAGAGTCACTGTTGACTGGCCCAATGGGCGTGCCCCTTGCTTCACATCGGATATTAGCCCTCCAAACAAGTGTGGGCATTCCTCTCCGAGGGTCTTCAATAGGAAACAAAGGGGAGCAGGTTTCTCCGTGTCACTCCGAGCACCTCACAGAAAGAAAAACTTTATTTAGCTTCCCTGGTCTGGCCAAGCCTCCTCCTGGTCTCCGGGGATAGGGAGAACTTGGGGAGGCATTGCCTTTCATCTATAAATACAGATTTCCTTTAAATCCGAGACCCCCTGCCCCCGCCATATGTCACCTTAATCCCTTTAGATACATTTTCATCTTAAAGCTTACTCAGCTGCAATCTTGCTTTTAAGCCACTTCATGATATCTTATGGAACTCAAGGATGAAAATATCCTCCCGAATGCTAATGGAGGCCCAAAAGGACACAGTAATTTCTGCACATTCAGACGAAAGAGATGGCACTAGGGCCACATCCGCGGCTGATTGCATCTGGTGCCACACAATGGGTGGGGTCAATCGATGGTGATGTAGCTCTCAGCTTGAATTGCATGGCGGTCTTACGGGCACTCATTTCAGGCTTTGCCTGGCATTAAGACGATTTCAACAGTAAACATAATCACCTATTATGACTCTTTCAAAATCCCTCTTGCTTCAAAGATGCAGATCACCTTCAATTCCTAAAAATTCGCAAGTTAAAAGAAAATAACAAATCCTCCATCACCTACTCATCTGCTGAAATGATGTTTTCAAGGAGGCAGCCAATTATTGCTACAATAGAGTAAGACCAACAACACACACTACAAACACACGCCACAAAAAAACAAAAATCAAGATTTGTAAGTCCGTTCTGCCACTAGATATTGGGTATCAAGAGGCGGTGATTTGTAACAAGTCAGGAAACAACAGATGCTGGCGGGGATGTGGAGAAAGGGGAACCCTCCTACACTGTTGGTGGGAATGCAAGCTGGTGCAACCATTCTGGAAAACAGTATGGAGGTTCCTCAGAAAGTTGAAAATAGAGCTACCATACGATCCAGCAATTGCACTACTGGATATTTACCCCAAAGATACAAATGTAGGGATCCGAAGGAGTACGTGCACCCCAATGTTTATAGCAGCAATGTCCACAATAGCCAAACTGTGGAAAGAGCCTAGATGTCCATCGACAGATGAATGGATAAAGAAGAAGTGGTATATATATACAACGGAATATTATGCAGCCATCAAAAGGAATGAGATCTTGCCATTTGCAACGACGTGGATAGAACTGGAGGGTGTTATGCTGAGCGAAATAAGTCAATCAGGGAAAGACATGTATCATATGACCTCACTGATATGAGGAATTCTTAATCTCAGGAAACAAACTGAGGGTTGCTGGAGTGGTGGGGATTGGGAGGGATGGGGTGGCTGGGTGATAGACATTGGGGAGGGTATGTGCTATGGTGAGTGCTGTGAATTGTGCAAGACTGTTGAATCACAGATCTGTACCTCTGAAAGAAATAATGCAATATATGTTAAAAAAAAAAAAAAAGAAGAAGAAGAAGATAGCAGGAGGGGAAGAATGACGGGGGGAAATCGGAGGGGGAGATGAACCATGAGAGATGATGGACTCTGAAAAACAAGCTGAGGGTTCTAGAGGGAAGGGGGGGGAGGGGATGGGTTAGCCTGGTGATGGGTATTAAAGAGTGCACGTACTGCATGGAGCACTGGGTGTTATGCACAAACAATGAATCATGGAACACTACATCAAAACCAATGATGTAATGTAAGGTGATTAACATAACAATAAAAATTTTTAAAAAAAGAGAGAGGGTGATTTGATCCATTTAGCATGTGAGTTGAACTCTGGCCTGAAGGCCCTCATGGGACAGTGAAGACAGGGAGGCATGCCCCCTGATTTCAAGACCATTGCATTCCAGTAGAAAAGATCAGATACGAAGAAGCAAATGGTCTACCAAAAGTGACTTAATGGCCATGAGAAGGGCACACAGTTTATAGTTGGGGTCCTAAGGGCAAAGGATCACACTGGCCTAGAGACCGGAGGTGCCTGTCTGACATGGAGCCCAGAGGCTGCTTAGGAAAGGTGTCTAGGGACCCCCTTGTGGTGAGTGAGGGTCTCTGCCAGGACCTGGGTCTGGAGACAGGTGTTTAAGGGTCTAAAGGATAAGAACGTGTATGTGTGCATTTGTAAAGGATATATAAAGTAGAAAGGTATTAAGAGCCATAATGACAAGGGCAAGTCATTAGCGGCCAGGCTTGACGAAGACTGGGGTTTTGAGTCTAAGGGCAGCAGGAAGCCATAGAATGTGTTCAGAGGGAAAGATGTGATCTCCTTACATGTGTAAAATCTCTCAGCTGTGGAGGGAAGTCTCAACCTTGGTGGTGCTTGGGGCAAGGTGCCAGCATGGAAGCTGGGAAGCCAGTAGGGACTCCGGGTGGGAGATGGTGTGGCTCAGAAGTGTATAGTAACTCTATTTTAGTAATAATACACCTGAGATGGTGATTGGATGTCAGAGAAGAGGATGAACCAGCAAAATAAATTGAGAATAATAGAGGGAGGGCAGAGGAAACCAGGAGACCATGGCCTCTAAAAAGTCAGAGGAGACCCATGTTTCCTGAAGAAAGGGATGGTTGGAGTGTCCAGTGGTCAGGAGAGGATTCATGGGACAAGGACAGAGGTTTGTCTCCATTAACCCTGGCAGAATGGTCTTGAGAAGGTTGGTGCGGATGGCACCCGCCTGCTGTTTGTTAAAGCGCTGGACAGGGGAATGACGTGTAGGAGCTGTGTTTTGAAGAGGTGCTAAGAAACCAGCTGGTGGCTGCAAGAAGGTGACACACACATGTATCCTTCAGTGACAGTGTTGGGGCACATGCACAGGTGAATTGGAATTGTCTAATAAAACCAGAGGGTTAATGGTGCCAATGAAGGGATGGGATCGAAATACAACTAGAGTTATCAGTCTTCCATGCAAGAGATTTATTTGGTTCTGAGTAAAGTTTATTTCATAGAGTTTGATTCTTTTAACTTAGAATACATTTAGATTCATAGGAAAGTTGCAAGAACATAATTTCCATAGACCCCGAACCCTGTCTTCTCTATTGCTGGCATACCGTGGTGCATTTGTCAACATTAATGAGCTGGCATGCGTATCTTGTTCATCTCTGAAGTCTCGCATTTTGTTTGAACTTCCTTAGTTTTTCCTGCTGTGCATTTTCTAGTCCAGGATCTCCTCAAGGATATCACATTACATTAGGGTGTCAGGTCTACTCAGAGTGCTGTTGGCTGTGTGAATTTCTGCAGCTCTATTTGGTGTTGATGGCCTTGGCAGGTTTGGAAGACTTCTGTTCCACTATTTTGTAGCATGTCCCTTAACTGAGGCCGTCTGCTATTTCTCCCGTGACTACCCACGACAAGGTGCTTGGAAGGAAGACCACGGAAATCACACTTTCATTGCATTCTGTCAACCTGACTGATCACAGTTAGTGCTGACCTTGGCCAACCTGCTGCGGTCACTTTGGTCAGGTTTCTCCCCTGGGACGCCACTCCCCCTTCTGCCTCTCTGCGTACTTCACTCCTAGGAAACCAGTCACTCTGCAGAGCACACACTTAGGAAGGGGGGAATTATGCTTCAACCCTCGAGGTAGAAGCACCTGCACAGAATATGTGGAATTCTTCTACATGCGACATGTTTCTATTCTTGATGGAAGAACATTTAAGGGGAAAAGAAAGCAATTTGAGGTCCATCTAAGCAGTCTGCCTTTGAGTTCAGGGTGAGCTCATCAGGTAGACCAAGGGTGGCTGTGGAACGAGGAACAGACTTAGAGGCTGGAGGGCATGTGAAAGAGGCAGTACTCTATCATACACTGGACTGGGGCTAAGTTTTACTAAGTGATACCAAAGTTTTACCTATGTCTCTGGTAAATATATGAATAAATAACTTTTTCTTAAGAGGAGATCTTCCTTTGGTGTTTAAAATACAAAGACTACTTAGTCAAATATCTCATATCCTGTGTTTTATAGACAACATATTTATAGATGCACCCAAAATATGACCATGTGATCACTAAATTTTACTTCAATTGTATTTGTATTATTGGTAATAACTCATCTTTTGGAAAACAGAAAGATCATTCTGTTTTTCTGTTTTCTTTTTGTTTTTCAGATTGGTTTGAGCCAAGATTTTTTTGCTTGGGACTTGATGATTTTATCTTTCTTTTCTATGCTCCCCTGAGTGCAGGAATTAGTGAAGTTTTTAAAGACACATGAATATTCTCAGTCTACCCTTCCCTGTGGGATCCCATGAGGAATGGCTGGGTTCAGGGTGGAATGGCTCTCTTGACCAGTAAGTGGACACATGGTGTTGTTCCTTGAGTCATTGAAGTGTCTGCCCAACTGGCCTTGGGATGCAGATAGAGAGCTAGGTCTCCTTCTCGCATGTAGACATGATTCTCTAATGTGAATGACTACAGTTGGAGGGGAGACGGGTGGGGACAGTATGGCCCCAGGGGGCTCCCTCGACTCCACACTGGGACTCTTGGGACAACTCTGTGACCTGGAAGCCATGTATGCTCCTCTTCAGGAATGATCTTTTGAAATGCAAGGCTTGTGAACAGTGGGGCAGAAGCTGGCCATAAAGCAATTCTCATATAATGTGGGAAGTTTGGGACACTGTCTCAAGTGAGTGAAAAATGCCTTGACTCTGTGGTATAGCACATACCCATCAGCACTCACTGGGGAAATAAAAGGAAATTAGGCCCACATGGTGCTCATTTCCTCTGTTCCATGACCAGGAACAGCACAGCCTCCTCTCTCAAGAAGCCCTGCCTCTCCAAGGTGGTCAGAATGGAGGGTGCCAGGAACAATCCAGCACCTTGTTTAGAGATACCTTGTGAATGCAGGTCTGTGCTGGACAGCAGCCAGGAGGTGCAGGCACAAGGGGACTGCAAAGTGAGTGCTCTTGTTCCCCAGACATGCGGGGGATTGTGCCTCCTTTACAAGCTCCACTTGCTAGTGCTCTCTGGAGAACCCCTCCCTACCACCCCCACCAAGACCTCACAGGTGCTCACAAGGATTGTAAAAGCCAAGACAGCAGGATGGACTTGCACCCTGGGATTCCCTCCACCCCAATTCCGTGAGCATTTCACCCTGTGTAGATGCCCAATGAGGAGAGATGAGGGGAATGGGGTTAGTCCAGGACAGTGTTCATATTTAGAATCTTAAATTGCTCAGCAAAGAAATTATTCATTTGTTACTTCTCAGTCCTTACCCTTCACAATCTGGCTTTTTCTAACACATGTGGAGAGAGGTTTACTTGCGGGGGCTGGGAGGGAGAAGGAAAGCAATTATAAAACCTTTAAAAATAAAAGCAAACTACCAAAGAAATAGAACAGAATACAGCAGAAGGGACACTTGAGAAGCCTGAGGCCAGGAAGGCAGCTTGTGGACACCACACCCTTTCTGAGCCTAAGGTTTCAAAGGGAGGATTTACAGTAAGTCACTTCACATTTCCTGCTGAATGGGTTTATTTTGGATTTTCTATCCCAGTGCTTTATCTCTGGGATCTTAAAGTCCAAGGGCTGCTCTTCTCCCTGGAATCCTCCCTTAATCACTTGAGGATAGTGGAAGGAGAGGCCAGCCCAGTGTGCATTTACCAATGCCCTCTGCAAGGAGGCTAATGAGGTGATTAAGTCATTAAAGGCATATGTGCATCTGAAAAGCTGCAGCTCACACCCTCCAAGGGGGATAAAGACCCAACTCCAACTTTCCCCACACCCACTGAAAAGGTGGTTAATCCATTTAACTCAGTCAAGGCTTTTTTTTTTTTTTTTTCTCCCTCTTCTTTTCTTTCTTCTTTTTTTAAGGAAAGGAGAAACTAAAGCCTGGAAGCTATTCAGGGATAGTCTTTGAACAAGATAGAATAACAAATGCCTCTTTCTTGGGGGTACCTTGTGAAGAGCAGGATTTCAATAGCCAAAGGCCAAAAGGACTTCAGTAAGTGGTCCAGGGTGGGAACACAATGAGGACCTTGGATTTAGGGGATTTGCCTATCAGGTCATTAGCCTGATTAGTAATCCGACGCCTTTTGATGTGGACCTTTTTAGCACACCTTTTGTCTTTGCTAAATGAAGAGATGGCATTTTGTGTGGTGTTCTCTCCCAGGTGACTCCTCTGGGGTCCCATAGGGGTAGTAGCAAAGCCCTTGCAAAAAACAGATACTTCCTGGCTTTATCTCCCTGACACAGCAAATCCAATTTTCTGACTCTTCATCCTTCTAAGGAAGCCTCTGTCAGAGGAGGAGGAGGGAGAGCGGAGAAGGAGGAGGAAATGGTGATTTTTTTTTTTTTTTTAAGAAGTAAGTTATATTATGGGATGAAAATACTGAATTTGTCAATAAGTCACGCTGAACTTGAAATTCATCAGTCGATCACAGTGACAAGCTTCAGTATTAATAAATGCACTAATATCCTTGAAAGTGAGGTGACTTACGCAAGCAGGTCCTGAAAAGAAGGCTCCCACTGGTCAGGCGGTGGTCTTTAGGGCTTGGACCCCGTCCTCACATTTGCTCCATAAGCAAGAGCCAAGATGAAAAAGTGTTAGGGCTTCTCTCAAGTCCCACCTAGGTTCAAACTGATGTGCTACTCGCTGGGTGTACTTCGTCCAGTATCTTAGCAAGCATTGGGGGATGAGGTTCAAAGGCTGCTCATGATGCCGGACAGGAGCAAATGATGGGGCAGGGGAGCCAGTCCCCAGAGACCCATGTGCAGCACTCGCTGCAGACCGCAGACGCTAATTCAGGAATAAGAGCATCTGTCTCCTGTGTAGAAATTGTGTCAGTGCTCAGGACTGTTCAGTAACAATTGTTTCTCGTATTTTTAAAATTTAATATAATTCATTTTTTGAGTGTGATTTTATTATTTTTTAATTGAGGTATGGTTGGCACACAAAGTTACATGAGTCTCAGGTGTACAATCTAGTGAATCCACAAGTCTATGCATTATGCAGTGCTCGCCGCAAGGGTAGCTGCCGTCCGTCATGATACAACACGATTACCGTACCATGACTCTCTTCCCTGCGCTGTGCCTTACTCATTCTGAACTGGAAGCCAGACCTCCCACTCCCCTTCACCCATCCTGCCCATCCTCTCCTCTCTGGCAGCCATCAGTTCATTCTTTGCATTTATGAGTCTGTTTTTGCTTTTTGTTTGTTTATTTGTCTGTTCTGTTTTTTTAGATTCCACAGGTAAATGAAATCATGCAGTGTTTGTCTTTCTCGGTCTGACTTATTTCACTTAGCATTATACTCTCTAGGTCCATCCTTGTTGTTGCAAATGGCACATCTCATCTTTGTTTTTACAGCTGAGTAATATCTTATATTGTATATAAACACCACATCTTCTTTATCTGTTCATCTACTCATGGACACTTGGGTTGCTTCCATAACTTGGCTATTACAAATAATGCTGCAATAAACATGTTTTTGAATTAGTGTTCTGATTTTCTTTGGGTAAATACCCAGTAATGGAATTACTGGATCATATAATTTTTCTATTTTTTTTTTTTTTTTGAGGAAGCTCCATGCTGTTTCCATAGCAGCTGTATTACGTTACATTGTGCCCCGTATTTATAGATAGCTCTCTCCCCCGTGGAATAGTGTCATACAATTCACATGTTCAGTATAGATATAGGATGCTTGACCAACTTTTTAACATGTGTGACACGTGGAACTGGATGGTCTGTACAAAGTAAATTCTTTCCCCCACATCCTTTACAAGCATCATGTACACATGTATGTAATTATGCAACTCTTGGGCAATGCATCCAAGTCCACACAGTACTCTCTGACCTCCGGGGTAGGTTCCCATGTACCGCTTTTATGCCAGAACCCCCATAAACACACGTGCCACTTCCACAGTCTGGTCCGACCTCTCCTGAGGGCCCAACAGTACTAGATCATGCTGAGTGGCGGGCAGCAGCAACTCACGTCACTCCATCACTACTGCATGAAATTTGATAGTGTTACTTCTGCCTCTTGAAATAGGAAACCCAGAGAAGTCCATAGTAGCAGAAATAATTCCAATAAGCAGCAGGAAAGGAAATGTCTTAGAAGAAGGAGCTCACCACTTCGGGGGTGCCTGGGTGGCTCTGTTGGTTAAGCATCTGACTCTTGACTTTGGCTCAGGTCTTGATCTCAGGGTCCTGGGATCGAACCCTGCATCTGGCTCTCTGCTCAGCAGGGAGTCTGCTTGAGGTTCTCACTCTCCTCCTCTGCTCCTCCCCTGTGCTCTCTCTCTCTCTAAAATAAATAAATAAGTAAATAAATAGATAAATAAATAGTATGTTTAAAAAGAAGAAGAAGAAGAAGAAGAAGAAGGAGAAGGAGAAGGAGAAGGAGAAGAAGAAGAAGGAGAAGGAGAAGGAGAAGGAGAAGGAGAAGGAGAAGGAGAAGGAGAAGAAGAAGAAGAAGGAGAAGAAGAAGAAGAAGAAGAAGAAGAAGAAGAAGAAGAAGAAGAAGAAG